>NW_015555730.1:1549960-1556775 GCF_001515605.1 Sinocyclocheilus anshuiensis
TTTTTGAGACCGCGCGGACGGTCCGCGTACAACAGCGCATGCGCGAGGTGAAAGTTGAGACAGAGCGCAAGTCAAACTGCGCCTGTGTTGAGCTTCTATTTGAATATATTTTAAAATGTAATTTATTTCTGTGATCAAATCTGCATTTTCAGCATCATTACTCCAGTCTTCAGTGTCACATGATCCTTCAGAAATCATTCATGTTTGGTGCACAATTAATAATAAGGGTTCTTACCATTATCAATTTTGAAAGCACTTGTGCTGCTTAATGTTTTTTTGGAAACCGTGTTACATTTTCATGACTCTTTGATGAACAAAAAGTTCAAAATAAATTTACTGTCACTTTTGATCAAAGCATCCCTGCTGAACAGAAGTATTACTATCTTTCAAAAAAAAAAAAGGACTTTTGAATAGTAAATGAGTTGAATGTGATGTTTAATTTTGTTGGAACAAGCTGATCTTGAAGTTAATAATAACTACATGTCATAAATGCAAGTTCATTGTTAAAACTAGTGCTGTGTTCGATACATCGATACGACGATGTATCGTCACAGAGATTTTTAGCAGAGCTGGCCCTGTATCGATATTGTGGCACATGTTAATTTAATTAACACATAGTTAATTTGAATACAAGAACACAGTTTAAAGTGGAGTAGAAAAGTGCAAGGTTTCTAAAAAAATTATGAATAGAGCATAATATATAGGCTACAACAAGGTTTAATCTGGCCGCAGAGGCTCCTTGTTGAAAAAGATAAATGTAGCTCTTGAGCGATTAATCAATTTAGTTGATAAAACTGCGGGGCAGCAGCGCTAAAAAGTTTGTCTGAGCGCTAAAAAGAATGTCTGTGCGCGTACGCAGCGTGATCTAGTGACTAAATGTGTGTACGTGAGGTACAGTGAAGACAGCGCTGTTTAGAACTCTTCTAATTTTTATTTTTTAAACGTAGAGAGTGTGTTAATTTGTGCAATGATAACTTACCAGCAATGTAAATATGATATTTTAATATAGTAGAATGAGTACATTACAATATAAATTTATTAGAACGAGTACATTATTATTTATGGGCTTAAAAACAAGATGCAAACAATCTGAATATTGTACCTGGTGGGGAGTGCACAATGTAAACATGAAACATATGCCATTACCTAGCTATATTGTACTGTGGTACAGTTATGGAGGCCCTTCATAATGCAGAGGTCAACTGCCTGCTTTGCCAATAGTTAACAATGGCCCTATAGTATGCAGTGTTTAATAAACAGCTGTTTTACTAAATTCTGCTGAGGTGAAATTCAGTGCAGTCCTGTATCGTGATACGTATCGTATCGTGGCCTCTGTATCGTATATATATCGTATTATACACCTTGCTACGTGTACTGCGTTAGGCTAACCGAGACTTGTCATTTGCACTTATATATTGTTGCTCTTGTGTTAGTTTTGACTGCTTTTATTGTCCTCATTTGTAAGTCGCTTTGGATAAAAGCGTCTGCTAAATGACTAAATGTAAATGTATCGTGATACGTATCGTATCATGACTTTGCTGGTGATACACAGCCCTAGTTAAAACTGCATCAAGAAAGATGCTGAAGGCTAAACTACTCCAGAACTAGAAGACAGAACTGAGTAAAACATGCCTCACCTCAGGTTGCCTGTCTTAGAGAAGGGGTCAATGCATTCATCTCTAGACATGATCCGATGAGAGAAGAGCTTCTTTTCAGGGTCTAAAAAACCTTTTTAAAAGAGAAAAATAAATTGGTATGAGTGAGAGAAAGAGAGGAAACAGTAATTTCTTTTAAAGATGAAGTCTAAATTACAGCTGGAAGCAGAGCTATAAATGCTGTAGTTTCGCTCGGACTGCATTGAGACTACTTACAGCTGTAATAAAAAGAAAACAGGAAAAATAAAACGAACCAATGCTTTCAAAGCTTTCAATCTCCTGCCTGCACTACAGTACAATAAATCAAGACTTTAATTCAGAAAAGTTGAGCTACTTCCTTTATTGTGTCTTTTCTACTGCTGATTGTGTCCAACCATTTGGGTTTGTGGGAAGCACTGAGGCCAAATATTAAGAGATTCAAATATGAAGCTCACTTAATGCAAGAACACTTCAGGTCTCGTTCAAAGGATGCTACACCCCTGAAACCTAATCGTTTTACTGTGCTCATGATATCCTGCAAAATCCTACCTGAACTAAAACCAGACCCGACACTACCAATTACACTTCCAATAATAAACACTCTGACCTAAATTAAAGAATTAATGCAGCACTCATAAAGGTTACTATTAGAAATTTATAGGGTATATTATAGACGGCTATAATAAACACCCTCACTAAACCGATTTCTTGTTTATTAGTCATTTAGCAGAGGCTTTTATCAAAGCAGATAATGGGACAGTTCTTGCAGATGACACTTGTTTTGAAGCATTTATTGTTAATATGTTGCATTAAATAACCAAACACAGCAAAAAATATATTCATCTTCAAAGTCAAAACACTAAGCAAATGCTGAAACATATGAACAAATGCTGCCACCTGGTGTCACTGTGAAAGGCCAATATAATCTCTCAGTTATGGGACTTTTGATGGGTTTTATCATCCACAGGGTGAGAATCAAAAATTCTGATCGGTTAGAAAAATAATATTGCACCTGTCCTGCGTTTGAGGTATCATTCATGTTTCATTCAATCATTCAGTGTGTCACATCCCAACAATGTACCTGCAATGGTGTGAGCGTATAAACGGCTGCCAAAGGTGAAGACGTGCAGCTCATAGAGTTTGGCGATCTTTTCTAAAAAGTCTTTGCAGTGAGGCCGCAGTCGTGTATGAAGCATAGGCTCCCCCCGTCCCAGCTGGAAATGAAAGATTCCCTGGAAAAAAAACATTGCAAGGAAGTTAGAGAAAATAAATAAAAGTCTTTACTGTCACTTTTGATCAATTAAATGCATCCTTTCTAAAAGAAAGTATTAAAAAATCTACACATCTGAATAGCAGTGCATCTGCTTAAGATTGAAAAGCATATACATATTCTATACTGCTGCATTACAGTCCAGTCCAGCTAACATTCATTTCAATAGAACTGCTCTGGAAAATGCTTTAAAAAGCAGCGCAATTTCTGATAGCAGACTGAATGCAGTCTTTGAGGAAAACATTTGAGCCTTTGATAGCTCAGTTAATGGTCTAGTAATTGTTTGGTATAAAGATCTGAGATTGTTTTTTGCTCGAGCTGAGTGAATGCACGCCTGTCAGAACGAAAGCGTTAACGTCTACGAGAAGAATGAATCGAAAATGGATGATAGCTGAGAAAAAGAGTACGATGCAGTCATTTAAATAGAAATCAATCAATGCTCGGCTGCATTTAGGCTCTTCAAAGCAACGCTTCCAGTTACACCCACAATCGCTGGAGTTCATAGAAAAACGCAAATGAGATCACTAAGAAGTCAAAGAAAACCGAACGGCTGTCTACATCTTATTTTTGTTACTGTTAAACTCAAACAAAATGAAGGTACTGTAGATAAACCTTTTGAAGCCACCATAACACAGCAAACCAATGACAGATTAAACAAATGCCAACAAATATCCAATTACTGCAGGTATAAATGAATTCTTATAGATGTTTCTCTCTGCCCTGGGCATTAAATAATGTCTTCTAGAAGATGATACAATATCCATTAATATTGGGTATAATTGTTCCTGCGTTTTTAATTACTGTTTAGGGTTTTAGACTTTTTAAAGAAACTGATGCTGTTCAGAAGTGACAGTTAAAAGATTTATAATGTTTTTATAATGATTTTCTATTTCAAATAAATCCTGTTCTTTTGAACTTCTAAAGAATTCTTTCAAAAACTGAGAAGAAATTAATACTTTTATTCATCAAGGATGCATTAAATTGACCAAAAGTGACAATAAAAACATTCGCAATGTAACAAACGATTTCCATTTCAAATAAATTCTTAACTCGAAAAAAATGACAATAGTCAGAAATGTCTTTTGAGCAGCAAATCATCATATTAGAATGATTTCTGGACCATGTGGCACTGAAGACTCAGCAGAAAATTCAGCTTTACATCACAGGAATAAATTACATTTTAAGATATATTTAATTATAAAACAGTTATTTTAAATATAAATAATATTTTACAATATTACTATTTTTACTGTATTTTTTTATCTAATAAATGCAGCTTTGTTAAATCTTAAATCATGGTAGTGTAGTGCAATGTTTTTAACCTTGTTGGACATGCGCTGGCAGTGCTGTTCAGTGGTGTGGATCAGCGTTTGGTCCAGATCCACCATCAGCACTAACTTCCTGTTCCTGTGAAGCCTTTGCTGGTCCTCTCGGCCAAGCTGCTCCGCTTGCTGCTCACAGACACACAGAGACAAAAAACACTGCGTTTGTACACCAGACACTGATTGTGCAGAGTAAACACAAACACCATTTTATACACAACCGCTTATTAAAGCCCCTTTGAAATGTATTTGACCCCACAAATCATCACAAAAACATGAATTACACACTTTACCTTTAAAGGGGTCATATGAGGCTTTTTTAAAGATCATTATTTTGTGTATTTGGTGTAACAGAATATGTTGACATGCTTTAATGTTCAAAAAACACATTATTTTTCAAATACTGTACATTATTGTAGGTCCTCTATGCCCCGCCTCTCTCAAACGCTTCGTTTTCTACAAAGTCCCTCCTTCCGACAAGCGCAGTCTGCTCTGATTGGCCAGCTGACCCAGTGCATTGTGATTGGCCGAACACCGCAAGCACTCGTCGGAAATGTAACGCCCCTTACCATAATCGCTAGCTTCAAGCTTTCAAAATAAATGTAAAGACAGAGCCCGAAAGGGGAACAGAGTCGCGTGACAGACACAGTGATGAAGCTGGTATGTGTTTGTGATGTGACCCCCTCTCTCTCTCTGTCTCTCTCTCTCACGCGCACACACACACTCACTCCTAAACCCCCCAAACTGAGATTTATGATTTTGTTTGAAATGACATCACACCAGTTTGTTGTTCGATTCCGATTGGAATACATTAAGAATCTCCATCCTCAGAAGTGGCAAACGCTAGGCACTCACCTCTGAGCTGACCATCAGCTCGGGAACACTGTGCACCATGGAAACGGTCGCCGTAGAGATGGGCGCCTGCTGCCTTCCATTCTTGCTCTGTAGTCTGAAACGTAAGAGCATCTTCAGCACCATATAGCTACTAACAGAAATAACTCTAAGAGCTGACACAACAATAGCTTTTCCTGAATGGCTCCTGACAGACGTCATTTCACTTTTTTAGGTAAGAGGAGAGAAACGATTCTGAACTGGAGACTGTAAAGTGAGACAAACGTAAAGTGGATATAGACTCACTGAGTTAAGTCCTGGCCGCATTCGGCACACAAGCCCTTCATTACAATGGGATGACTGCATTCTTCCACTTTTGCTATCACACTCCTGTTAAAAAGACAAAAAACGTGTGGCAATAAATACAGCAATAAACAAATGCACTTCATATACATACACTATGCTTGTTAACAGGCTAAAAACCTCAATTATAGGGAAAGGTAATCTATAAGCTGCATTATAATGATATTTCACTCAAGGGACTGGGAAAATGTATGCAAAGCATCTCTCCAAACTCCAGTATAAGTGCAAAGAGAAGTGTAAACTGTTGTTTTTTATAAAAAAGCTCATTTTCAGTTGACTAACAAAAAACTGAGCAATTTCTAATACATGCACAGCACCCTCTACTGTTAAAGACTGCAAAAAAGCAAGCATGAATGACAGTAAATGACATTAAATGAGCCGACTGGCACAGCTTTCTTTCCTCTGTTGACATATTTCCTAATGTAACACAGGTTCAGGCATATCAAAAGGCTCATACAATTTTATTTTATTTTTTAAATACTCAATAGGCATGATTAAGGCTACGTCCACACGAAGCCAGAGCTTTCCCTATCCGATCTTTTTTTCCTCCTCATCTCAAGAAATATCTGCGTCCACACGAAACCACAAAACCGACACAAAACGATGTAGTATACATGCCAGACCAGTATGTGGCGCTGTAATTCTGCCACAGAGATACACTAAAACGGAGAAGAAGACTTGGACTATGCACATAAACCTTGCGCGCGGTATACAAACAAACATGGAACAATACATTTATTAATCTGTTAATGTTAGTTAATAAAAAGACAATCGTTCAGTGTTTGTTCATGTTTCTGTTGCTGTTACGTGACGTAGTGGTGTCTGACTATGGGCGAGACGTGGACTGATGACGTCATCTTTTCAGAAAATATACGGATTCGCTGTCCACACGAAAACGCAAGGGCGGCGTTTTCAGATTTATCCACTCTGGGACCCGGTTTAAAAAAATATCGGTTTCACTCTCCTAAAACGCCGGATCCGTGTGGACGAAGCGCCTATACGATACAAAATGCATGCGTATACAGCTAAACGGGTCTCCGTGTGGACTGGGCCTTACATTACACCCATAATTTGCTAATTGCTAGTCAGTCATAGGCTGTATTGGAGAAGGGACATTCTCATGACATCTCTCTGAATTGTAATGTAGAATTTTTGATTAATAATTACGGTTTTGGCAAATTATTTTATATGTAAATGTGGATGTTTTAACAACCTTCCTATCCACTCACATTTCCAGAAGGAATTAGAGATCTTCACATCCTTAAAACTTATGCATAACAAAAGCCCTTAAAGGGTTAGTTCACCCAAAAATGAAAATTAGCCCATAAATTACTCACACTCAAGTCATCCTAGGTGTATATGACTTTCTTCTTTCAGACAAATCCAGTCGGAGTT
>NW_015555730.1:1557094-1559596 GCF_001515605.1 Sinocyclocheilus anshuiensis
TCCTGTAGCAAATCGATGCGTTTTTGTAAGAAAAATATCCATATATGGAGGTTGGCTTTGTGCATGCGCCGCTCAGAAGTGACGAACTAAGCGCAGCGGAGAGATCAAAACAAAACAACGGTCACTTATTAGAAGCACAAAACGAGGATTTGTAAAGAAGAATGTTGGAGGATTTCGATATAAGCCAAGAGGAGACTGGTTTTCCTTTGCTAAAGTAAGGAAACTTTGCTTCCTTTGCTCCTGTTAACAAACGTTGGTTTTCATGAGACTCACCGGCGCATGCGCAACGCCGACCTCATACGTCATCAGCCTGGAGCTGCTTCTGTGTACAATAGTGAACGCAAGCTACATTAAAGTGATTATTACGTTTTGAATATGGATATTTTTCTTACAAAAACGCATCGATTCGCTACAGGAGGCCTTTGTTCACCCCCCGGAGCCGTGTGAGACACTTTTGTTTTATGGATGGGCGCTTTTTATTTCACTGCTTTTGGACTGATGCACTGCAACACCCGCTGAGTGGCATTAAACAGCTTGAAAGATCAAAGACAATTTTTAATATAACTCCGACTGGATTCATCTGAAAGAAAGTCATATACACCTAGGATGACTTGAGGGTGAGTAATTTATGGGCTAATTTTCATTTTTGGGTGAGCTAATCCTTTAAGCTGTGTAATCTGCTGGAGGTGTATTTTTATAATTAACCCCATTGTGTAAGATTTTTCTGTCTTCTTTGAGTTTTTTTTTTTTAATAGTAGTTATATCTTGATGTTTGTGTTAGTTGAAATTGCTTGTTTTTGATGTATATTTCTCATTCAGGGTTTCTGCAGGTTTTATGAAGGTACATTCAAGACTTTTTAAACCAATCAAAGTTAAGGACATAATTGAATGTAAAACAATATGCCAATATGTTCTCTAATTGCAAATGTATTAGCGAGATGCTTCAAAATTTGAAAAAATACAACTTCCAACAAATCTCCATTATTAAATAATTAAAAAATAAAAAAAGCTTAAGGCTTGAATAGTTCTGTTTCCAACTACTAGAAGATGGAAATAACTTTTACCGTACCTTCTAATAATCACCCTGCAAAAACATGATGTTCTTCTTCATCAGTGTTTTTGTCTTATTTTCATGTGCAAATGTGTGAAGATTCTTAACCCCTTAACTGTCACTCACATTTTTGAACATAGACGTGAAAGTGCACGATCCAAACTTAAATTTTTATAATTCATGAACCAAAACATTTTGTAACATGATATTGATGTACCATTTTCATGGTAATGCAATGTCTGGTTTTAAAATGAGTTTCAAAGGATGAATTTTGAGATTTAAAGTTTTCAATTGATATATAATTTCTGATGATTTCTAAAGTGTGATAGAGAAAAAGGCAACGAAGAAGACTTTTTTTGACAAAGGTCAGAACTCCTGTTATGATGTAGATTTTTGAGGTGCACTCTTGTCATAAATGAATCTATTACTTTTCCTACATAATTATTAACAAAAAACATTGGTAAAATATCTATTTAGGAGCCTTAGACCTTTCCTAGACCTTAGACCTGTCATGATTAGATTAGGATTTAATTGTAATATAGTGAAGTAAACTTAGGCGTCCCACAGAGGGGACGGGTGACAGTTAAGAGGTTTTAAATCAAGATACATTTGCTTGAGAAGCAAAATTATATATTAAGAAGTCTTTTTTATGAGAAATTTTCAAAATGAAGTGAGTTCATGATTAAAACAAGAACACATCTTAAATCAACTTAATTCAAAGGGAAAAGTTTTCATGCCACACTGACATATTTGTTATCAAGCATTAACTTTTTTTTAAACATTTTGTTTAATTTCTTAGAAAACAAGACTTCATGTATTAAATTTGCATCTCAAGTAGATGTTAAGGATGTTTGAGTATTTGTATTTTTATTTTTTTAAACATTTATATTTTACAGCTTTTTTTAAACAGATTTTTACAGCATGCAACATTTAATGCTACGACTATGAATTTAAGACTTTCTGCTTCGATTTAAGACCTTTTTTAATTTTGGAAGGGTGAATGCAGGGATTACAGTTCCGTCGCTACGACAGATTTCCGTCAGTTCATAAAGACAGTCACTTGCTTCATTCCTGAATGATTCAGCCGTTCAAACGAATCAGTGAATGAATGATTCAGCCGTTCAAACGAATCAGTGACTTGCCGCCACCTGCTGGCGGATTTAGTTTACTTTTTAGCGTATCATTTCAGTTATTTAAATCATATTTCTGTATTCACTTATATTGCAGGGGTTAAAGCAAAAAAAAAATATTTTGACCAAACCCCATTCCTCAGCCGTACCTGTCACACACCCAGTTTAAGATTGGGGCTGGGTATCGATTCAGATGTCCCGATTCGATTCGATTTCGATAAGCAAGCTCTCGATTCGATTCTCGATTTTTATTACATTCAGTGAATATAGTTTTAATACAAATGCTATTGATATTTCTAAAAAATTAACAGTAAACACCAT
>NW_015555730.1:1559708-1560131 GCF_001515605.1 Sinocyclocheilus anshuiensis
GCATAAAACATTAATTTAATTTATCCTAATCAAATGAAAATTAAACCCTTTTATTTTTTGGCAAACAAAGTGCTGCACAACAGAGGTTTACTGTTAAAATTAAGAAGAAAAACAGATGTGATTATTCCTTTAAAAATAAAGACTTATTGATTTATTAATAGCAGTAGTAGCATTGAGTCTTAAGACTGCTAAATAGTAATATATTCTGACAGTTTAATGTTTAATGTTACATTTATTTTGACGGGTTGCCGTGAGGAACTTGCAGCTGCTGTGTATGTGATATGACGGTAGATTTCTCAAATGAAACAGTAAAATGCTAATGAAGTGACTCTCAGAGCAGCTGGAGATGACATTCGTGTTCATATCATCATATAGTGAGACGGCAGAAGCTGAAAACACCGCGAGCGTCATCCGCGCTTTAGT
>NW_015555730.1:1562288-1565816 GCF_001515605.1 Sinocyclocheilus anshuiensis
GAACGGCTGAATCATTCATTCACTGATTCGTTCGAACGGCTGAATCATTCATTGACTGATTCGTTCGAACGGCTGAATCATTCATTGACTGATTCGTTCGAACGGCTGAATCATTCATTCACTGATTCGTTCGAACGGCTGAATCATTCAGGAATGACGCAAGTGACTGTCTTTATGAACTGACGGAACTGTAATCCCTGTGAATGAAGACTTTTCAAGACCCGCAGAAACCTTTTAACAGACATGGACTAATATTCACAAAACTCTCATTTCAATATCGGACGCCTTTAATCCCACAACTTCAAGCAAACTTGCTGATGGATATCTAAACATTAGGGTAGGCTAGCATTAGGAAAAACAGCTGTAACGATTTTACCATAGACTTCTCCTCCACGCGCTCATCAACACACCCTCTCTCCAATGCCCCGCCCTCTACATACGTGACAGCCAATCCGAACGCAGCAAAGCACAAGGCATAAATTGATTGAAACGCAGAGAGCGTTTCTGATTGGCTAAAAAGGGCGGGCCGCTCCCCCAACTCTTGTTTTGCTGCTTACAGTGTTTAGGGCTTTCTATCAGAGCTTATCTCTTAAGATACATATTTAAGTGATACCTGTCTGTTAATATGAACTCTTTATGGACGACATTACAACATTGTTTTTATAACGTTACTGAGCAGCGTGGAAGTTGAGCTGCTGCAGTCACGAGCTCAGCGTTGAGCGCCAGTGCGCGTGCAACTTAGCTTAGCTTTGCTAATAAGCAAAGGCAGCAAATAAAAGCGTAAAACGCCGGTCAATACAGCCGCGACAGCGCGTCTTACCCAGGCGCGATGACCTGTCCGAGCTGACCGCACAGTTCCCGCACAACTCCAGCGCGGTCCGACTTCAGCTTCCTCTCGGCCGCTCTGCACTCGCCTTCGGCGGGGATCGGCGCACACACCGCGATAACGGAGTCCACGTTCAGCAGAGCTCCGGGCTTCACCTTCCACTCGAGCAGCCGCAGAGGACGCGCTCCGGCGGGGCAGCGGATCTCCGTCACCTGCGCCGCGGGGCCCTCCGCTGCCGCGTCTGCAGGCTCCTCCATCAGAGCTTCAAACTTCCGCCAGAGACACGCGGCGGAGCGCACGGGGCGTCTGAGGAGAATTAATAAAAGGAGTTAAGCGCTCAAATAATCCAGAGGCGAACCGGGAAAGATAGCGATGGAAATGAGCTGTAATGCACGACAGGCTGAGGCGAAGGTTCACTCTTCCCGCCCGTAAACAGGAAACACAACGCTGCAGCGCGAGCGAAAGTCTTTCCACTTCCGGGAGACTTTAGTCACACTCTTGATTTAGAATTAAATTAATATTAGAGTATAATCTGTGGTTTATAATAATAATAATAATAATAACAATTATGTACTTAAATCATATTTTAGATAAATATTTAAAAAGTGTAACAAAAAATAAATCAATAATACACCAAATATTTACAGTCATATCAAACTTGTGGTTTAGAGAAAATCTGACCTGAGCATTTGTAACAAACTGTATTTATCTATCCGCTCCCCCTTTGAGACAGGCAAGCCCCTGGTTTGTGATGTAATCTGATGAAATATCTAGATTATCATCGCTACATGGAGACTTTGGTCAGTGGGTATATTTTCACTGTGTTTGCTAAGATCGAGTTTCAAATCTTGAATTTCAAAGAAGAAAATGCATCTGTTATATCTTTCATCTTTACGCGACTCTTTTATCCTAATGCGCTTTTTTTCTGTATTAGCTTTTTGCAATTATTATCACAAGAAAAGAAAAATGTAACATTATATAGACGTATGATATGCAACAGTATCTTAGAAGAAACATCTCTTTGAACGTGTGCGGGGGACACAAAATTGAGGAATTAGATAATAATTACAATAATAAATAAATAAATGAAAAACAATGTCATAAATTTAAATTAAAACACATTTTTTCCCTCTTTTTGATTGTTTCAGATGGGGAAGGCCTACAGTGCTTAGTACTTTTAGACGTGTTGCCATTTTGCACACTTGTGATAGTCCAACTATTCTGAAACACTGGAGGGAGTAACACCTAAGACCATAGAATACCCTTAAAGAGACTTTGGTAACACCAGAGTTAAAAAAAAAAACGTTGTGGAGCCTTGAATCTATTCAGATTTCACTTATTTTTTTCTTTTTTTTTTTAGTTTACGTTTATATTATTCATGTAGGGTATTATTTTTTTTAATTAATTTGTTTGCTTGCTTGTTTATTTATTTATTTAATTATCTGTCTTGCCTCCCTTTAAATGTCTACTGTCCCTTTAATTAAAGGCATACGTTCCTCGTTTCACGTAAACATATTTTTTAATATTTAGCATTTTATTCTGTATAATAATATTATTATTTAGTTGTTTATTGAATTCGACTGCTCACGTTTTTCAAAAGGCCCAGTAACATCTGGATGTGTTGTTCGAGAGGGAGCACGGTCTGAAGGTCGCGTCAGGCCACTGTCACGTGACCGAGGACGTCACAACAGACGCTGTCCCAGCTGTCCAATCAAAGCACAGGCGTGCGTGATCTCGAAGCGCGAGGAAGAAGCGTCCGTGTCCGCCAGTGAGGACCGTAGCGAGTCACTCATGCGATCTTCAGCCCGAGCGAACCGGAGACATGACGGCAGAGACGTTCAGATCGGTAAGGACATCACTTCTGCTGCTGTGTTGCTCTTGTGCTCGAGCTGCCTAATCGGTGTGCTGCTGGTGCTTTATGAAAGGTCACTGTATTTCTGTTTCACACTTCTGCACTTACTGAGAGGCATTTAAATGCAGAATATATTCCATGTCATTATCCGGTCTGGAAGTGCAGGGCTGATCCTGAATCAGAGCAGTCGAGGCCAGAGGAAATGTCAAAGCATGCCTCGTGCTTGATCACTGTAAGCCTTAAATCTAGGGCTGCACGATTAATCGCATGCGATATTTAACGCGCATCTTGTCAGAAAGCCGGCTCTGTAATCAGCGGTAAATCTCCATCACCTGCGTGCTTTCACATTGAGCAGCATTAACTACACAGAGCCGTTGTTCACTGACGAGCTGCGCAAAAAATCGCGCGAATATGAACGTGGTTTTGCGCAACTCGTCAGTGAACAACGGCTCTGTGTAGTTAATGCTGCTCAGAACCGGCTTTAGATTAATCGTGCAGCCCTACTTAAATCCCAAACTAAACTCTGCAATTCTTATGTCCAAGTCTAACAATAGAAAAACTACCTGTTTTACAGTCCAGCACTTCCTGATAACCTTAGATTATAACCAGCAGCACACTTACAAAGCATTACCATGGTAGCAATAGGCTTAAGTAATGTAATTACTGCAGTTACTGTTTACCCTTGCAACACTCTCTTAAATAATGCAAAAATAGCTTTCAGAGTCCTCATTATAATGAATTTATTTTTGGTGACAGCGGTGGCTAATACCAGTGATGGATAGGACCGGGACCCACTAGGGGGGCTCAGCAAACTTGCAAGGGTCCCTCAAGATGACTTAAAAAAAAACTA
>NW_015555730.1:1565988-1574157 GCF_001515605.1 Sinocyclocheilus anshuiensis
CTCGCAGTTATATCATTGGGTAATTATACTACATATATATTTCTGGCATCAGGGAGCTGCTATTATACCTGGCATTGAAACTGGCATCGCTTTTTAGTTTCACTTTCACTTTCGAGATTCCCGATCGCACGTACTCTGTTTATTCTATGGAGAGGCAGTACTTATCACACATTTTACAAGATTATATGTTTGTCAGTGGTATGAGGATCTGAAAATCATTCGCAATCATCCTCAGTCATCTCTCCTTACTCTGTTTATGTGATAAGTGAAATTTTATGTACTGAAATGTAACAGACAACCGTTACACCGTGTCTACACCGGACGCGATCTGTCGTGTCGCGCCGCATCAGCTAAAGTCTGTCTACACTGGACGCGACAAAGCGACCGTTGAAAATCATTTGAAATTTGTGTCAGCAGTTTAATGTCGGAGATTTGTCGTGTCGCGCCGCGCCGTGCTGCATCCAGTGTAGACAGCATCACTGATTATAATGAGTTCTATACACTGATCAATATATAATGAATTTATATTATAGATCAGTGGTTCTATAGTATTTTGTCGCATCCGCTCGTGTCCGGTGTAGACATGGTGTTAGGAATCATTATTTGTTTTCCCTTATAAGGATTCACGCTTTGGGCACACCCCCTAACTCCATATATGTGGTACTGTACTGCTTTTATATTTGCCATAACAATCCTGCATATTTTGTATATGTATTACAGTAGTACCGTGGTGTTTTTTTGTACTTTAGAGTGCGTGAATATGGTCATTTGCAACAGAATCTTGAACATGTGTTTTTGTTCATGTTCTGCAAGCTAATACCAAGGCACTGTGCTTTTGTTAGGGTTACTATAGTATTTTGGCTTAAACTGTCGTTACCTGAAACATTTTTGGAAGGACAGCGATTCATGTTTCAAGTCTCTTTTTAGGAAAGAAGCTCTCTGTATGGGACATTGGCTCTTTGCGCTTGTGCGGTGATTTAGAGTCGATGGTTTATCTTGAATGAGGGGCTGCTGATGGGCTGTTGTTTATCATACTCTATAGAGACCTTTAAACTGGAGCACATCCCTGACCTGTCCACAAATCAAGCTGCCTGAGGAAAGACATTTTGTTCCCTGCTTCTATAAACATTCTCCCTTTTTTCACATTTTGACACGGCCTTGATGGGAACGTCTTGTGCTGTAGTCTATGAAAACACACCTCACAGATCATCTCTGAGCTGTTTTTAAGGGTTGCCTGATTTATAATGCTTTTAGATGCCAGTAAAAGACTCTCAACGTTAAACGCAGTGAACTAAACTGAGTTTTATTTTCTTTGGCTTCAGTTAAGGTTGTGTCAGCGTCATATGTCTCTGTTACGGCGGTGTCCTCGGCTCATAGGCCTCCAAGAACTCGAGCAGAAGTTCTTCTCCTCTCACAGGTGGGTTTCATTTGCTTCATTGGGGTCTGACTTTATTTTAAGGGTGAAAACACTGTATTTTATAGCATATGACAAAGCAAGCACTACATCATACTGAACAAGCGTATTGACGGTGATGCTGGGATTGTGTTGTGCTCCTCTAGAGTTGTGAAGAGTCACAGGCTCTTTAGGAAGCTGTTGGTTGGCGTTTCGGTGGGTGTGCCGCTCGGGGTCGGGGTGCAGTATGCGGTCTCAGAGCCCAGAGAGAGGAGGAAGATGAAGATACTAGCCGAGGGAGTCGGCCGCTTCTGCAGGTAATAACCTCGTTTATTTAATTTGAGCAATTTATGAATCATCACTGCAATTTTAATTTACATATATCATTTTATACGTTTTTTAAAATTCATTCAAATTTTTTTGGAAAAGAAATCGATACTTGTATTCAACAAGGATGCATTGAATTGATCAAAAGCGACAGCAAAGACATTTAAAATGTTTCAAACAATTTATATTTCTAATAAGTACTGTTCACTTGAACTTTCTATTCATCAAAGAATCATAGAATCTTAAAAAAAAAATGGTTTCCTTGAAAATACAAAGCATATTTTAACATTGATAATAAAATTAAATGTTTCTCGAGCAGCAAATCAGCATATTAGAATGATTTCTGAAGGATCACGTGACACTGAAGACTGGAGAAATGATACTGAAAATTCAGCTTTGATCACAGAAATAAATTACATTTGAAAATATATTCGCTTAGAAAACAGGTTTTAAATTGTGATAATATTTCAGATAATATTACTGTTTTTTTACTGTTGTAAATGTCGCCTTGATGAGCATAATGTTAAAAAAATACATTAACTACTCCAAAATTTTATATGCTATTGTATGGCATTATATCACCCATCAGGCTCTCTGATCTCTAGATGTCAAGCTTTTGCATTTGACATATCTGTATCATGCAGCCCTCTGCAGTTAATATCATGACTGAAGCTGTGAAGTTGTGTATCTGTGTCACATCAGGTCTCTCTATGTCGGGCTTATGATATCAGCAGATTACTGGTGGACCTCCAACATTGCTCTGAGAGACATGGATGAGGTAAGCTTATGTCCCTATAATGTAAATAAAGTTTATTAAATTAGTACATTTGAGAACAATTTTTTTTAATTGACTAGCACTTAAAGGATTGTTCTAACGAATATGAAAATTCGGTCATCATTTACTCACCCTCATATTGTACTGTACGCCTTTTGCTCTTCTGCAGAACGAATGTTGGTACCCAAACAGTTTTGGTCATCATTGACTTCCATTGTATGGGCAATAAAAACAAATAGCCATTTCTTAAAAATATCTTCTTTTATGTTAATGAATAAACGTGATCAGTAAACATATCAAACGCAAATCTCTTGCTGTCCCTCTCGCCAGAGCAGTCCAGAGTATGAAGCGCTCATGTCAGCGTGTCACCAGAGGGCAGCTGGCAGCATGGTGGACGGGGCCATACAGAACGGAGGCCTGTATATTAAGCTGGGACAGGGCCTGTGTGCGTTCAACCATCTCCTACCGCCAGAGTACATGCGCACCCTGCACGTGCTGGAGGATAAGGCTCTCAGCAGAAGATACAAAGAGGTGAGCAGCTGCAGCGTATCAAGCTCAACACATTGGGATTCTGCTGAGCTCTGACTCTGAATTCAAATTATATGTGATTTTTGGATATGAAAGAAGAAGTCAAAATATGGTTTTGTATTCTTGACAAAATCAGATTAGTGAATGTAATGATGTAAGGTCAGTCATTTTATCACAATAATCTCAAATGTGCTGAATTATACATTTGTATGAACACTAAAAATGTGGGATATGTTTTTGAAGTTAGTTTATTAAATATAGTCTAAAAATATAGTAAAAAGAGTGGTAAATATGAAATATTGCTATATTTAAAATAACTGTTTTCAATTGTAACATATTTTCAAATGTGATTTATTTCTGTGATCAAAGCTGTATTTTCAGCATCATTACTCCAGTCTTCAGTGTCACATGATCCTTCAGAAATCATTCTAATATGCTGATTTGATGCTCAAGAAACATTTATTATTATTATCGATGTTAAAAAAAAAAGTTGTGCTGCTCAATATTTTTGTGGAAACCATGATGCATTTTTCATGATTCTTTGAATAAAATTTCAAAAGAACAGTATTTATCAGAAATAGAAATCTTTTGTATCATTATAAGTAGTGCTGTCAAATGATTAATCGCAATTAATCGCATACAAAATAAAAGTTTTTGTTTGCATAATATATGCGTGTGTGCTGTGTATATTTATTATGTATTTATAAATACACATACATACAGCATATATTTTGATATATTTACATGTCTATATTTATATTCATATAATTTATATTATAAATACAGACATGTAAATATATCAACATAACATTTTTCTGAAATATATACATGCATGTGTGTGTATTTATATATACATAATAAATATACACCGTACACACACATATATTATGCAAACATTAAACTATTAATTTCTTTCAAATAAAACTTATTGACCTCTAACTTATATTAAAGAGCTGTAATTCCTTAACCTTTCCTCCAATTGTGATGAGAATACCCTCGAATTGAAGCTCAAAGTGTGCACTTTATATAACTGTAACTTGAATATGTTTTGGTCAACAGCTAAAATATATGTATATAAATATATAAGATCAGGGACTCAAAAGCCCATGAGAATTAAATCTGCAAACCTTTTTGTAACCCGTCTGGTCCCGTGTTGTTCTAGGTAGACGCTTTATTCCAGGAGGACTTCAGCATTACTCCAAATAAACTCTTCAGGACGTTTGACTATGAGCCTGTGGCCGCTGCGAGTCTGGCCCAAGTACACAAGGCCGAACTGCATGATGGGACACCTGTGGCTGTGAAAGTATGTTAGGGCAGTGCATGATGACTGTTGAGGAAATGCTGTTTATATGCATTTTAATTGATTCATAATTTGGATGCATTACTTCTTTTTTTTTTTTTACTAACTTGATTTTATATTCTAATGAAGTTCTGTGTTTACATGGTACAATGTATTACTTTCATTTTTTGCGAATGTTGCAAGAACAGGCAATATAGAGGAACAGCATGAAGTGATAATCTAATGATTACTGATGTATTTGTGTTGTTCTGAGGATGTTGATGTCTGTTGTGTTCAGGTGCAGTATATTGATCTCAGGGATCGATTTGATGCTGATATCAGGACTCTAGAGATTTTGCTGGACATCGTGAAATTTATGCACCCCAGTTTTGGTTTCCGCTGGGTCTTACAGGTCAGTAAGGGTTAGTTCACCCAAAAATGAAAATTAGGCTGTGTTTTACTCACCCCAGAGCCATCCTAGGTGTATATGACTTTCTTCTTTCAGACGAATCCAGTCGGAGTTAGATTAAAAATTGTCCTGGCTATTCCAAGCTCTATCATTGCAGTCAGCGGGTATTGCAGTGCATCAGTCCAAAAGAAGTTAAATAAAAAGCGCCCATCCATAAAAAAAAGTGTCTCACACGGCTCCGGGGGGTGAACAAAGGCCTCCCGTAGCGAATTGATGCGTTTTTGTAAGAAAAATATCCATATTCAAAACGTAATAATCACTTTAATGTAGCTTGACCCAACAGTTGTACACCGAAGCAGTTCCGGGCGGAGGACGTATGAGGTCGGCGTTGCGCATGCGCCGGTGAGTCTCGTGAAAACCAACGTTTGTTAACAGGAGCAAAGGAAGCAAAGTTTCCTTACTTTAGCAAAGGAAAACCAGTCTCCTCTTGACTTGTATCGAAATCCTCCGACATTCTTCTTTACAAATCCTCATTTTGTACTTCTAATTCTTGACAGTTGTTTTGTTTTGATCTCTCCGCTGCGTTTCCGTGTTCGTCACTTCTGAGCGGCGCATGCGCAAAGCTGACCTCATACATCATTCCCCCGGAACTGCTTCCGTGTACAACAGTGAGCGCAAGCTACATTAAAGTGATTATTACATTTTGAATATGGATATTTTTCTTACAAAAGTGCATCGATTCGCTACAGAAGGCCTTTGTTCAGCCCCCAGAGCCGTGTGAGACATTTTTTTTTATGGATGGGCGCTTTTTATTTAACTTCTTTTGGACTGATGCATGCAACACCCGCTGAGTGCCATTAAACAGCTTGAAAGATCAAACACCATTTTTAATCTAACTCTGACTGGATTCGTCTGAAAGAAGAAAGTCATATACACCTCATTTTTTCATTGTTTCTCCATGATGCTGGTAGGACTTGAAAGGAACGCTGGCCCAGGAGCTGGATTTTGAGAATGAAGGCAGGAATTCTGAACGGTGTGCTGAAGAACTGAAGCATTTTAAGTTTGTAGTCGTGCCCAAAGTATTCTGGGACCTGACCAGCAAGGTGGGGATCAGTCAACTCTTACTTTGATCTCTAACTTTGACACATGAATGAATAGAAACTCTGACTTTGTGTCCGTGTAGAGGGTCCTTACAGCAGAGTTCTGTGCCGGGTGTAAAATCAACAATGTGGAGGAGATTCAGCGTCAGAGACTGAGTCTGAAAGACGTGAGTTTAATATCATCAGTTATGACTGACCAGCTCTCATCACACCATTAAACGTCCATAATGATGATGATAATAATGCGTGTTTCAGACAGCTGATAAACTCATCCGCGTATTCGCAGAGCAGATCTTTTACACCGGCTTTATTCACGCTGACCCTCATCCTGGAAACGGTGAGATTATATATGCTCAGAATGAACCCATTCGTGAGTGAGTGAGTGAGTGAGTGAGGTGTGCGTGTGTGTGAGTGAGTGAGTGCGAGTGTGTGCGTGAGTGAGTGCGTGCGTGCGTGTGTGAGCGTGCGTGTGTGAGTGAGTGCGAGTGCGAGTGAGTGCGTGTGTGCGAGTGAGTGCGTGTGTGCGAGTGAGTGAGCGAGTGCGAGCGCGTGCGTGCGTGAGTGAGTGCGAGCGAGTGCGTGAGTGAGTGCGTGAGTGAGTGCGCGAGTGTGAGCGAGTGCGTGAGCGAGTGCGTGAGCGAGTGCGTGAGCGAGTGCGTGAGCGAGTGCGTGAGCGAGTGCGTGAGCGAGTGCGTGAGCGAGTGCGTGAGCGAGTGCGTGAGCGAGTGCGTGAGCGAGTGCGTGAGCGAGTGCGTGAGCGAGTGCGTGAGCGAGTGCGTGAGTGAGTGAGCGCGTGAGCACGCGAGTGAGCGCGTGAGCGAGCGCGTGAGCGAGCGAGCGAGTGCGTGAGTGAGTGAGTGAGTGCGAGCGAGAGTGAGTGCGAGCGAGAGTGAGTGAGTGCGAGCGAGTGTGAGTGAGCCAGTGCGTGCGTGCGTGAGTGCGAGCGAGTGTGAGCGAGTGTGTGTGAGTGAGTGAGTGCGAGCGAGCGCGAGTGAGTGCGAGCGAGCGCGAGTGAGTGCGAGCGAGCGCGAGTGAGTGCGAGCGAGCGCGAGTGAGTGCGAGCGAGCGCGAGTGAGTGCGAGCGAGCGCGAGTGAGTGCGAGCGAGCGCGAGTGAGTGCGAGCGAGCGCGAGTGAGTGCGAGCGAGCGCGAGTGAGTGCGAGCGAGCGCGAGTGAGTGCGAGCGAGCGCGAGTGAGTGCGAGCGAGCGCGAGTGAGTGCGAGCGAGCGCGAGTGAGTGCGAGCGAGCGCGAGTGAGTGCGAGCGAGCGCGAGTGAGTGCGAGCGAGCGCGAGTGAGTGCGAGCGAGCGCGAGTGAGTGCGAGCGAGCGCGAGTGAGTGCGAGCGAGCGCGAGTGAGTGCGAGCGAGCGCGAGTGAGTGCGAGCGAGCGCGAGTGAGTGCGAGCGAGCGCGAGTGAGTGCGAGCGAGCGCGAGTGAGTGCGAGCGAGCGCGAGTGAGTGCGAGCGAGCGCGAGTGAGTGCGAGCGAGCGCGAGTGAGTGCGAGCGAGCGCGAGTGAGTGCGAGCGAGCGCGAGTGAGTGCGAGCGAGCGCGAGTGAGTGCGAGCGAGCGCGAGTGAGTGCGAGCGAGCGCGAGTGAGTGCGAGCGAGCGCGAGTGAGTGCGAGCGAGCGCGAGTGAGTGCGAGCGAGCGCGAGTGAGTGCGAGCGAGCGCGAGTGAGTGCGAGCGAGCGCGAGTGAGTGCGAGCGAGCGCGAGTGAGTGCGAGCGAGCGCGAGTGAGTGCGAGCGAGCGCGAGTGAGTGCGAGCGAGCGCGAGTGAGTGCGAGCGAGCGCGAGTGAGTGCGAGCGAGCGCGAGTGAGTGCGAGCGAGTGCGTAAGTGAGTGAGTGAGTGAGTGTGAGTGAGTGAGTGCGAATGAGTGAGTGCGAGTGAGTGAGTGCGAGCGAGTGTGAGTGAGTGCGTGCATGAGTGAGTGAGCGAGCGAGTGCGTGCATGAGTGAGTGAGTGAGTGAGTGTGAGTGAGTGAGTGTGAGCGAGCGAGTGCGTGAGTGAGTGCGAGCGAGAGTGAGTGAGTGAGTGTGAGCAAGTGAGTGC
The DNA here is from genome assembly GCF_001515605.1 of Sinocyclocheilus anshuiensis. Classification (NCBI taxonomy): domain Eukaryota; kingdom Metazoa; phylum Chordata; class Actinopteri; order Cypriniformes; family Cyprinidae; genus Sinocyclocheilus; species Sinocyclocheilus anshuiensis. Next base: position 1,573,849 of record NW_015555730.1, read on the forward strand.
GTGCGTGCATGAGTGAGTGCGAGCGTGAGCGAGTGTGTGTGCGTGTGTGCGTGTGTGAGTGTGCGAGTGAGTGAGTGTGTGTGTGAGTGCGTGAGTGAGTGTGTGAGTGCGTGTGTGTGTGAGTGCGTGAGTGAGTGAGTGAGTGTGTGTGTGTGTGTGTGAGTGAGTGAGTGCGAATGAGTGAGTGCGAGTGAGTGAGTGCGAGCGAGTGTGAGTGAGTGCGTGCATGAGTGAGTGAGCGAGCGAGTGCGTGCATGAGTGAGTGAGTGAGTGAGTGTGAGTGAGTGAGTGCGAGCGAGCGAGTGCGTG
>NW_015555730.1:1574168-1598954 GCF_001515605.1 Sinocyclocheilus anshuiensis
CGAGTGAGTGAGTGAGCGAGTGTGTGTGAGTGAGTGAGTGCGAGTGAGTGAGTGAGTGAGTGCGTGCGAGTGAGCGAGTGCGTGCATGAGTGAGTGAGTGAGCGAGAGAGTGCGTGCATGAGTGAGTGCGTGAGTGTGAGTGAGTGAATGCGAGCGAGCGAGTGCGTGAGTTAGTGAGTGAGTGCGCGAGCGAGCGTGCGTGCGTGTGTGTGTGTGAGTCACCCATGTGAAGTGTGGCTGATTTCAGTGCTGGTCAGAAGAGGTCCAGATAATAAAGCTGAGCTGGTTCTGCTGGATCATGGGCTGTACGAATACCTCAGTAAAAGGTGAGAACGTGAGGAATAAACACCGGCATCACTGTAATCTGCATGAAACAGACGGTGACCGCAGACTCTGTGTTTGTTTGTCAGTGACAGAGCGGCTCTGTGTCGGCTGTGGAGATCCATAATCCTGCGCGATGTAGCCGGCATGAAGACATATGCAGATCAGCTCGGGGTCAAAGGTAACAGCTTTTTCTCACATACACTACCAGTCAAAAGTTTTTGAACAGTGAGATTTCTAATGTTTTTTAAAGAAGTCTCTTCTGCTCACCAAGCCTGCATTTATTTGATCCAAAATACAATTTTACTATTTAAAATAACTGCTTTCTATGTTAATATATTGTAAAATGTAATTTATTCGTGTGATCCAAGCTGAATTTTCAGCATCATTACTCCAGTCATCAGTGTCACACGATCCTTCAGAAATCATAATAATATGCTGATTTGCTGTTCAATAAACAGTTTTTATTACTACTATCAATATTTAAAACAGTTGAGTAGATTTGTTTCAGGATTCTTTGATGAATAGAAAGATCCAAAGATCAGCATTTATCTGAAATAAAAAGCTGGGGGGGGGATGCTTTAAATTGATCAAAAGTGATGATAAAAACCATTTATAATGTTATAAGAGATTTCTATTTCAGATCAGAATATTAGACTAATTTTGGAAGACTCATGTGACACTGAAGACTGGAGAAATGATGCTGAAAATTCAGCTTTGATCATAGAAATAAATTACATTTTACAATATATTACAATAGAAAACAGTTTTTATAAATTGTAGTAATATTTCACAATTTTGTACTGTATTTTTGATCAAATAAATGCAGCCTTACAGAGCATAAGTCAAAAATATTTTAAAATGTTCCAAACATATGACCCCAAACATAATATAAATAAATCTTAATATAAATTAATATAACAATTTTATCAGTACATTTTTATGCATACAGCTATAAGGAGATGAAAATGTTATCATCTCATTGGTCCGTCCCAGAATACTTTCTCTTCAGTGAGATGCTGCTGCAGCGGCCGATCAACATGTGGGATCTGGGTCTGGGTAACATCCTGACGCGAGAGGAGACGTCCTACATGCGTGACATGGCCATGAACCGCTTTGATAAGATCATGCAGGTGCTGAAGTCCATGCCGCGGCCCATGCTGTTGGTCTTCAGGAACATCAACACCGTCCGCTGCATCAACATCACTCTGGGAGCTCCAGTCGACCGCTACTTCATCATGGCCAAGTGGTAGGAGACACGATTCCCCCTCACCGCTGATCCAGATATCTGTGGATTTATGTCTCCAATACAGCTGAATCGTCTTGAGTTTGAGTATTTGTTTGGATTCTCTTCATCATTTGAGTGAAGTGTGTGTGTGTGTGTGTGTGTTTCAGCGCTGTGCGGGGATGGGGCAGAGCTCAGGCCGACGACACCAGGATGCTGTCTAGACTGTCTGTCTTCCGCTGGGTCTGCTCCTTCTGGGAAAGCATCAAGTTTGAATTCGCTTTAAGGTGATAACGCTAATCAGATTCATTCCATTTTATTTCTTCCCAAATAATACGTTTTTCCATTTCAATTTTTCTGGATTTTGTTTTGATGTGTTGGTAGTCAACTTAATTGTCTAATTAATTAAAATCATAAACCTTATGCAGTTTAACAATTTATCAAATGTTTAACAGAAATTCAATTTTTAGGGCCCTATGTTTTCCATTTATTTTTTCCCCCAAACTTAGTGTTTTTTTTTGTTTTTTTTAATTCCATTTTAGTGGTTTAAAGGGATAGTTCACCCCAAAATGAAAATCCTCTCATCCTTTACTCAACCTCAAGTTGTTTCATAAGTTATTTTCTTTTGTTGAACACAAAATATATTAAAAAAAATAAAAAAGTTGATGGTCCCCATTTACTTCCATTGTATTTTTTGCCCAATACTATGGAAGCAGTTTGGTTTCCCATTTTCATCAAAATATCTTCTTTTGTGTTCCACAGAAAAAAAGAAAATTGAACAGGTTTGGAATAACACGAGGTTAAGTAAATGATGACGGAATTTTCATTTTTGGGTGAACTATCCCTTTAAATAATCAGAAACATGTCATCAGAATACATAAAACATTTAAATAATTTATTTACAATAATAGTGTATGGTTTATTTATTTTTTTACTTTGAAATTCTCTGTTGTCCGTTTTATTTTTTCTGGATTTATGATTTAATACACATTTATTATCAAAAAAATGGTGGTAATCAAACGAAGGCTTAAAACAGTAACAATTTAATGAATTCATTTATAAAATGTAAATAAAAACAACTCCTTGTATTTTTTTCACCAAAGTGCTGCACAACAAAGGTTTGCCGTTAAAATGAAAAAATAAAGTTTTAACATTTTCTTTATTATTGAGTTTGAGATTCTACAGTACAATAAATAGTACTATATATCTGTCAAAATTTCATTAAGTTAAACGGAGTGTTAATTTTTCCAGGTTTGAGGTTCCGTGTAACTGACGAGTTTATGGTGAATTCTGTGACATTCCACGTTATTACTGTAAATTCCATCTTTATGACTGCATTCTGGATTTCATGCTTATTTTCAGCATTGCAGAGATCATTGAACCCTGTGACGCTCATCTCAGCGGCAGATAAAACTAACATCACACATCAATCAAGCGTGCCATTTTAGCCCATTTGTACTGTTTGTGTAATATGCATGAGATGAACTCTCACATTGATTGTGTTCCTCCAGGTCAGAGATGGTGCTCATGAGTGTCACCCGCTCTCTGCTCAAGCTGCTGTCTTACTGCAGTCTCATCACGCTGGACCAGGACGTGTATCAGTATCTGAAATGAAGCATCTCGCACCTCATTATCATCGTCTCTCCTCTGAGCCTCTGGTTTTGCTCAAGATGCGTGTGGCTTTGCACTCAGTGCTGATTGTTCTTGTAAAGGGATAGTTCACCCAAAAATTAAAATTCTGTCATTAATTACTCACCCTCGTGTCGTTCCAAACCCATAAGACCTTCATCTTCAGAACACAAATTAAGATATTTTTGATGAAATCTGAGAGCTCTCTGACCCTGCATAGACAGCAAGGATCCTAACACAATCGAAGCTCAGAAACGTAGCAAGAGATCGTTAAAATAGTAAAATTTCGGTTGAACCACTGGTGTCACATAACGATCTCTTGCTACGTTTCTGAGCTTCGATCGTGTTAGTATTCTTGCTGTCTATGGGAGGGTCAGAAAGCTCTCAGAATGCATAAAAAATATCTTAATTTGTGTTCTGAAGATGAAGGTCTTACGGGTTTGGAACGACAAGAGGGTGAGTAATTAATGACAGAATTTTCATTTGTGGGTGAACTATCCCTTTAAAAGAACAATCAGCACTGAGTGTGAGTTCATTTTTGGGTGAACTAACCCTTTAACGACTTGCTGGTTTGAGCTTGAGCTTCCAGGAACCTCTCACACAACCGCTCTCTCACTGTTGCTTTTCTCTGAAATAAGCACTGGTGAGCTGCATTTCACTGAAAGCCGAGGACTTTTTAATTCAGCTTTTTATCAGTTATGATATTCCGGCATTTAAAAGACTCGTTTCATTCAAGAAGCTGAGCTACGTTCGTTTCTTCTGTAGGCCTCGGTTTGAAACACCAAAACGATTCATGGTTATATTTTCATGGTGGCAATAATAAAACAAATCAGTCTGAACAAAGTAAATAATTATGCTAAAAACATTTTACCTCGTGGGGTTTAGCAATTTCGGTGAATAATAGCAGTTCATATTGCAATGACAAAAACCTTTTTACTAATTATATTTAAAAATTTGGCCATTTTATATTGTATTTGTGGATTTTGGTGATTAATTGGTGATATGCAGTTGGAACAGAGCGGTTTTGCTGTCAAAAATTTATAGACTACTTTTTGTCAGATTGGATAAGTAATCTATAGTGCTATGTATTTTGAATATAAATCACTTATATTGCTGTTTCATTTGTTCATATCACCTGGAGTTTTCAAATCAGAACCAATCAAAAAATCAGCCTATTTTGAAAATGCATCTTATTGAGAATGATTCATCCATGTTTTTTTTTTGCTTTACCTCATTATTTAATCAAACTGTCAAAGCTTTATCTTTTGGTGCAGTATCAGACTTCTGTCTGGTGATGTATGCTGGATTTCTCCAATCATTTTGTCCACTTAAACTCATCCCACTACTATCATCTGTGAGCTTGTATTCATTGAGTCAGAATCATCTGTGATGGAAGTGAAGAATAACGACACTGAAAGCATTGGACTATCAGCATGTTTGTTCTGGATGTCAACATGCAATACATGTAAAAAAAAACAAAAAAAAAAACTTTTTTTTTTTTTTTTACAAAATATTCTAAGAAATGCATTTTTACTGCATTTCCTTCTTTCTGTCAACAAAAAAACAGTATGACAAATTTTAGTTTCTTTTTTTTCTATCAAAACATTGGAATATAAAACAGTGGGCAGAGGATCATGAGCTCTTCAGAAGTGAGCAGTTACTCTGTCGATCTCCAGAAGATCATCCAGGATCTGAAACAAACGGAAAAGCTCATAAAAAGGAAGGAAGATAATTATGAGCATTTCTAGTAGCACTTGAAGGCAGCAGGGTAATGCTTTTTTAAGGTGTCCTTGTTACATGTACTTACTATTATAATAACAATAAATTATGCATAATTACATGCAAGTAAACCTAAACCAAACCCTTACCTTATAGTAAGTACATGTAATATTAATTATTTACTTAGTACTTAAATGTATAATTACACTGTAAACTATGACATCTTAAAATAAAGTGTAACCGGCAGCAGTATTTGTAACTACAGTATGTAAGCAACGTTTTTTTTGTATTTTTTTGGGCCAGGATAATCTTAATGCTTTGGCTTCTTTTGGAACTGTTTTCATTGGCTTTTTCTTTTTCTGAAGCACATTAACTTATATTAAGTTCTTGTTTACTGAACTCTAAAAAAAGAAAAAGCAGGCACTAGGTTCCAGCAGTTTCAAGTACTGCTTAAATCAGGCTATTTGCAGATTTTTTTTTACCTTTTTGTAAGATTACACAAATAAAACTAGACAAAAAAAGTTTGTCAAGACTACAAGCCTACCAAATTAATACCATATGAGCAGGGTAGGGCAATGTCTATGGTAACATATTAAACTCTAAAATTACTGTGTTAAAAAAAAAGTTCAAATACAGGTTTTCACAAAAACATTTTATACAATTTCATAAAAATCTTAGTCTTTAAAAACTAATTTTAAGAAAAGGGAGGAATCAAAAGTATCAATTATATGAATTTAAACATATCTTACTGTCTTGATTCTTTAGATTTTTAGAAGGCATATTAGCTTCTTGTCGATCCACCGGTTCACATTTACAACGGTGTGTTTGCTGCATATGGGTTATTTTTCGCAATTTTAACTTATATTAAGTTCTTGTTTACTGAACTCTAAAAAAGGAAAAAGCAGGCACTAGGTTCCAGCACAGTTTCAAGTACTGCTTAAATCAGGCTATTTGCAGATTTTTTTTTACCTTTTTGTAAGATTACACAAATAAAACTAGACAAAAAAAGTTTGTCAAGACTACAAGCCTACCTAATTAATACCATATGAGCAGGGTAGGGCAATGTCTGTGGTAACATATTAAACTCTAAAATTACTGTGTTAAAAAAAAAGTTCAAATACAGGTTTTCACAAAAACATTTTATACAATTTCATAAAAATCTTAGTCTTTAAAAACTAATTTTAAGAAAAGGGAGGAATCAAAAGTATCAATTATATGAATTTAAACATATCTTACTGTCTTGATTCTTTAGATTTTTAGAAGGCATATTAGCTTCTTGTCGATCCACCGGTTCACATTTACAACGGTGTGTTTGCTGCATATGGGTTATTTTTCGCAATTTTGGCAATTCTCTGCCAGCAGGTGGCGCTTGTAAAACAGCAGAAATACAGCCGTTTCTCTGTGCTTTACACAAAGCAGAGCTGTGCTCATAAACGCTGCTTTATCAGTCATTATAGGAATGATGAAATTAAAATGCCATCGAAACTTTTCTGAAGACAGGCGGTTGGTTCCCTTCAGTGATACACTGATATAAAAACACCCACGCTGTGTTTTGACTGAATAAATATGAGCGCTGCAACTTTCAATTAAATCATTCTCGTCTTTCCGTCCCCATATTTAAAACCTCTTGAAATAATAATAGAGACTCAAATGTATCATTTAAGTCATTTAATTTGATTTAGCTTGATACAACTAAATCGAAGACTTTACGGACACACGGAAAACCTGTTAAATATATCAAATGATTATTCAATATATTTCCTGCATAATTTTATTTCCTCTGGCCTAGCGTGACAGTAAGTATCTTTAGTCCAGCACTCACAATGTCTGCGGTTGTGCCGATCTTCTTGGCCAGTTCGCTTCGCTCCATGGTGCTGAGGTACAGGTACTTGTTCAGCAGCTCTCCATCCAGGATGTTCTTCACCGCGTTCTGCAGCGTCCGCCGATCACAGTGCAGCATCCTGCAGCAGATGCTCACAGAGGCTACAAAGAACTGTAGAAATGTCCCATCTGGCCTGGAAGTATCATGAAAAAGTCTAAAATGGTAAGTTTCGGAAATATTTGGATTTCTGTGAAATGCTCATGTAAAATTTGCATGATAAGAGTCTCATTTGTACAATATTAACTCTGTAAAGCCTGACATGAAATCATAGAAAAATCGGAAATAGAACCGTTTTCTTTAGAGAAAAAAAAAGTGTTTTTGTCGAGTATCATTTTTGATGCATCAGGCTTTTCTGGCTCATATTGTAAGATATAGTGAGAATATGGAGCTCATACTAGAGTAGAACAAAAATGGCATTTATACAGCATAAAGTGCATATAAATATCAGTTGTCACTCTATATCTTCCAATAATGTCATAAGATTAAGTTTTATGATCGAAGCTCTGTAGTTCCAAAACACATAATACAATGCAATTCAATGATGATTGAGAGATGAACAAATAAACGTTTTATCGAAAGACCAATGATTATAAAAAACTAAAAAAAACTATGGATAATCAAATAAACCTAAGTTGCTTCAGTGCAGTAAGTATTCATCTTGAAATATTACTAACAATAAAAAACGTTATTCTTAGATATCCTTTATAAAATCAGGAAAGGTTTCCCCCGCAGAAACACACGTGAACCACAGGCGGAAGGTGAATGTATTTACAATGATAATAAAAGACCTTTTACTTGCAAAAAAGTATAAAGTATGAATTATCAATCAGACGACAATGCATGTAGTAGATTGTGTTCATCAGGTTTTTCAGCAAAGTTTTGTTCATGTTGGTAATTTAGAGGCTTTAGAAATGTGCGTATAAAAAATATGATACTGTAGGCCTTATGGGCTTAAGTAAATCTGTTCCAAAGAAAAAGACAATTCCAGAAATGCACAAATTCCCTGAGATAAAAATGCAAATCTACAACTACTCATGGAAATTCATTGGTCAAAAAGCGTTGAATATCAAAACAACAGAAACTGGGGTAATAAAATGACACAAGCTGAACCGTTGTAAGGTTTCTTTGGTTGATATCACAGGGCTCCAGACTAAAGATGGTGGCACCAGGAGCAGATTTGGTAGCGCTGTGGGGGTATTAAAATTAAAGATCATTTAATCATAAAATGACTTGTTTTGCATTAATAAGTGCAGTTACTAATAATATTACACGTTTATTTCTTGGTAATACACATTTGACAGTAAAGCACTGAGCTTGAGTTGGGAAGCATACCAAATGTACTTCTAATTAACAACAGTAATGTGCAAAATTTTTATATAGAAAATTAATATGGGCTATTTTACTATAGTATTTTATGTAACTGACCGATAACCAGTGATTATAAAAAAGAACACATTATGTGCGATTCAGTAACAAATTGAAGAAAATCTTATTTTTCAAGGCACTTTGTGACTTTTCTTACTTCATTCACAAATAAAACTGACAAAATTTGATTTCTTGATGATTTGATATTTTATAATAGTGATTTTATAATTTCAAAATATAAAGCAAAAAGTACAAATGAATGACTAATAAGCCAATAAGTGCTGCTCTGCTGCCATCTACTGGTTATAGTGGTAATCTTATGGATTTTTTTCTTCCTTTTTTTTCTTTAACACAAGTGTTTGTTAACCACAAAGTATATTTTGGTCATCCCATTAAAAATACTATTTAAATTGGATAATTTTTAGAGCTTTAAAGTTCTGGAAATAGTTGCGTGAAAGCTTGAAAGTCATTGAAACATGCTTGCATTTCTCTCTCAAAAGATTGTACAAACTGAAATGAATAATGTAATAACATTCGACTATTTCTGCCGCAACACCATAGTTATAGTTAGCCTTACTACTACTACTGGTTTTCTACATCAGCGCTGTTTGATCTGTTTATAACGGAGAATTCTGTGTAGAATTTAAATGCATCTCACTAGACCTCGCTAGTGTTGCGAGATCAACACTGGCTCCCGAGTAAATCTGTTCTAAACTCGGATCAGTTTACTTGCACTGCTCTGCGCTCAATTATTGGTCCGAGCTGATAAACGGTCCGCGCTGCGCAGCTCAAATGAGTAGCACGTTTTAGTCGCTTTTGTTTCATTTGCCGTTTGTGCTGTTTCTAGTATGCAGCGCTTATGAGTTGGACAACGCGGTGGTGGCAAAATCGAGTCGCACCGGCAGAAAAAATGGTGGCACTCTGGAGCCCTGCATCAGCAGGCAAGTCAGTACCTGAAGGCCTTTGGGTTAAGCCCCGCGTGATGCGGCAGCATGGTGGTGAGGGCGTTCTGCAGCATCAGCAGTCTGCGGTACGTCTTCTCCTGCATGGGCAGAAGCAGGCCGACGCCACCGTCCAGCGTAGCTGCACACACACAGACAATCAAACTGGGTTCACTAGTTCAGGAATAGAGAAATAATGCTGTTTCATGAACACCCATTAACCACTAGGGTGCAAAGGTGTTCAAAAGAGATACAGCTGAGGAGACCCACCGAACCATGTGATGTGCTTGTTGTCCCAGGTGAGTGCCTTCTTGCTGGCAGGGTCCAGAGTGCCACGGCACGGCATCCTCCAGAAGGCGTTCACATGCGCGCCCACGTTAAAATCGGCTCTCCGCAGCAAACGCATGCCTCCGAAACTCTCTTTGGCTGGAGGCGGTATAATAAAGGACATATGTTTGATATCAGACACTGGGAAAGAGCAAAGTCTCATGGTACTGCAGAAAGAATCAAATACATGACACACCTTCTGGCAGGTACATGTAGGCCGACAGGTTTTTGTCTCTGTCTGAAACTGAGAGAGGGTTTTAGAGGTCAAACCAGTGAGTTCAAAGCGTAAAAACTAATGATGAGACAGAATAAAAGAGTAATGGTGTGCACACCAAACGCAAAGCAAATATTTGCATCGCGTTACTCGCTCTAGTTTACTCGTGGAATGTTTTTTGCATCACTTGCGCAAAAAAAAAAAAAATAAATAAATTCTGATACAACCGGGCGTGTCAAATCGGACAGGTCAATAAACTCTTCGCTGATTGGCTTGTGCGACAATGCATCATGCGAATATTTGCATCACGTTACTCACTCTAGTTTACTCGCGGGGTGTTTTTTGCATTACTCGCACGAATAAAAACAATTAAAAAAAAAATTTCTGACAACTGGGCGTGTCAAACTAGGCGTGTCAATGAGCTCTTCGCTGATTGGTTTGTGCGACAACGCATCTTTTCATGCAAATTTTCCACTCAAATTCAAATTTTTGAACTTGCGTGGAAGACGCGATTGAGGTGTATATCGCACGTTCGCGACAATCACATCGCCCGGCGCAAATTTGCATCTATTCGCGTCTTTGCATTGACTTTGTATGTAATCTTCTCGCGTGAATAATTAAATTCGCTTTCTGTGTGAACACATAATAAGACATTTACCCAGGAAGCCCAGCTGGTTGTTGTCCACCATAAACTCTACGCTGTAAACCTCCCGGGGCCTTGCATCCTATGAAGAAACAAAAAGAGGAATGGAACAACTATATCCAAACTGAACGCATTTTGTGAAGCATGTATGCATTGTAACCTCAAGGTACGCTGGAACAATTTGTGAATCTAAAGTACTCAAATAATAAACAATATTAAACCATGTTAAATTTTGTACGTTAAGCACTCAAGCCAAACAAGAGGGAAAAGAAGATCAAGATTTGAAACCAGTCATAATTGACTATTGTGAAATGACAATCATTTCAGGAGACTGCAAATTGGCAGCAACACAAAATCAAAAATATATCCCTTTAAATCAACTGAATCATAAAGGATTGAGTGTCATTGGCTGATATTTGAGTGCAAACTCTTGGCAGATACCCTGCTGATGAGCGAGAGCGTCTTGCTCTCCTTCTGGTAGCGCAGCAGAGAGATGCTCATCATCACATCAGCGGCGAGGATGAAGTTCTTGATGCTGTGCATCTGATGGATGTAGAGCTGCGTGTCGATGAAGGCCATGCCGGACAGATCATTATCCTTCAGACTCCATAAGAAGATCTGCGCACACACACACTCACATTATACAGAATCAACAGAAAGGTCATTGTGTTTTAAGTGATGAAGCACATTCAAACGTGTGGCGTTTACCTTCTGTCCGATGGCAGACACCAGGTATCCACTGCAGTGACAGAGAGCCGTGACGGGCCCCTTCTGCTCCTTCTCATACAGCACTTTAAACTTGTTCTTGGTGAGGGGCTGACCGGGGTCTGGCACCACCTCAATCACGTCCAGAATCAGGATCTGTCACAGAGAAAACAAATCCAGATCAGACGTCTGATCAACAGAAACAGGTGCCGACATAAAAGAGACCAAAGTTAGGGCTGCACGATCTGGGAGAAAAATCCAATTGTGATTTTCCTGATAAAAACCGAGACGGACCTGAAATGTGATTTTCTAATTACAATAATAATATTAATAATTTAATAAGTTTAATTCTAATTTACTATTAAATAAGTAATATTATTATTATAAATAATAATTACTTTCAAAAAATAATGTATTGTTTTCATTAATAAATTAAAAGTATTGAATGAAATAAGAATTATATTTTATAATATAACGTATTGCCTTTGCTATATTTTATTGTACAATTTTTAAAAAAAGAAAGAAAGAAAAATACAAGTTTGCTGTGCTTATTTGTAGGGCTGCACAATTTAGCAATTATATTTCACAGGTAACATTATTATTAAAAATCATAATAATTATTTTTATTTCTAAATAAAAACATTAAGCAAAATAAGAAATATTACTATTGCAATATTTCACTCTAAAAACAAAAATGTATTCAAGAAAAAAAATATTTTTTACTTTACAGTACAACTGTAAAATTACAATAAGATTTCTGTCTGCCTTAATTTCTTATAATTTATCTTTTTTTTTTTATAGAAAACATGCAGAGAGACCTCAAATTTAAATTGCAGCCGTTGTTATTTGATAATCACACTAAGCCTTGTAGCAAATGCGGTTTTGTTTCAATTAATCAGGGCGTCCTAACTAAAAGCAGTCATGCATGTTGCAGTTTTAAACGTTGTACCTTACAAATGTTTTTAACCCATTTTGCGATTACATGCCCAGTCATATTGCTATTGCTCTCTTTAACTTTTAGTTGTAGAATAAATTGATCGTATGAATCAAATGCACCTGTAAATAGTATTTCTACAATGGCATCACATTGGTAACTAAATGCTACTGAGTGATGATCAAAAAGCTTATTTAATGGATGTATATTAATGTACTTCCACAGTTTCTGCACCGGTCATGAGTGTTGACAGGTGTGTGTAGGTGAAGACTCACTCTTCCTCTGCAGGTGACCTCCTCTCCCTGCATGAGGCACGTGCCCAGGGCCACGTATCCCTTCAGGCCTGACACAGTCTCCTGACTCTTCAGAGCCACCGTCTTCATACACGTCACATGCTCCCACTCCTCCAGATCAATGCTGACACAGACAGATCATCATCATTTACTCATGTCAGTGCCTGCTGTTCATCTTGAAGACATTTTTAAAGGGGTCATGACATGAACTACATTTCCCTTGATCTTTTGATACAGAAGAGGTGTTTGTATGCTTAATACATTCAGCAAGTTCCATCACTTAAAATGTCCTCATCATCAATAAAAAAGCATTTATGTAATAACCCTCAGAAAACAGCTCGTTTTGGATCAGAGGTGCAAGATGACGTTACCCGGGCGCAGCTGTTTGCATAAACGCCGCCTCCAGCGCAAGACATCGACGAATAGTCTTCTTCTCAACATACACTGTAAAAAAAATTCCGTAAAATTTACGGTAAAAAAACAGCAGCTGTGGTTGCCGGAATTTTACCGTAAAAACTACGGTAGGAGAGAGAGAGAGCGCGAAACGAACGAGTGTGACAGTTTCAACAGTTTAAAATCAGCCAAATTCCGTGAAAAAAAAGTGGATTTGGCAACCCTGCATCCAACAGAGTTGCATCCAAAGTGATTTAAATACTTCGCATATTGATAGCAGCTCCCCGATGCGCGGAAATTATATTCAATATTAGAATGTTTGCAAGAACACGCCAGAAATTCAGCGGGAGCGGGATTAGGAAAACAGTCCTGCGCAGGGCTTTAATACAAAAACGCACACAATAAATGGCGACTGTAGAAAGCAAAAGCCAAATCCCGGACATTTTGGGCGATTTAGCAATCCCAGCCAGATGCATTTTTTAGGTCCAAAAAGAGAAAAAAGTCAGGAGAAAAGAGGACGTATGGTCACCCTACGTAACCGAGACGTTCCCTATCACGTCAGTCACTTTGACGTTGTCGAATTACAGACACTAAGGGTCCTTATATTAAACACCACAACCACCGGAACTGTGTTACGAGATTCAGCGGTGCATGAACATTACAGAGAACCCTACTTAAAGGACCTGCTGCTTAAAACAGTTCGTTTTAGACAGAGGGTCAAAATGAGGGTTGAAAATAGGGCTGCACGATTAATCGCATGCGATATTTAACGCGCATCTTGCTTTTTAGCAACATCATATGACCCCTTTAAAGGTGTGGTATGTAAAATTGACCGCTAGTGGTTGTAACGGGTACTGCAGCACAAATTCAAAATACGCCCTCCTCAGACTCAACGCTCATGCGGGTTGCCAGATTGAGGATAGGCTTTACACTGTAAGTTGTTGAGTATATACAGTGCATTCAGAAAGTATTCAGACCCCCTTCACTTTTTTCAATTTTGTTATGTTGCAGCCTGATACTACAATTGTTTAAATTATTCTTCTTTTTTTCCTCATTAATCTACACTTAGTACCTGATAATGAGAAAGGGAAAACAGAATTTTTGAAATGTCTGTAAATTTATTTGTTAAATAAAGTTTATAAATAAAGTTTTTCAGTTAAACTGAAAAATCACATTTACCAAGTATTCAGACCCTTTGCAACAACACTTTTTTTTAATTAGAATTATGGAGGCCACTGTGCTCTTGGGAACCTTCATTGCAGCAGAATTTTTTTTTGTAGCTATATAAATATAAATGTAATGTGTCTGTCTGTGTGTGTGTGTTTGTGTGTGTGAGTGTGTGTGTTCAATTTTGTTATGTTGCAGCCTGATACTACAATTATTTAAATTCATTTTTTTTCTTATTAATCTACGCTCTGTACCTCATAATGACAAAGTCTGTAAATGTCTGTACATTTATTAAAAAAAAAAAAAACTGAAATATCACATTTACACAAGTATTCAGACCCGTTACTCAGTACTTAGTTGAAGCACCTTTGGCAGCAATTACAGCCTCGAGTCTTTCTGGGCATGACGCAACAAGCGTTGCACACCTGGATTGGGGGATTTTCTGCCATTCTTCTTTGCAAATCCTCTCAAGCTCGGTCAGGATGGATGGGGACCATCGGTGGACAGACAGTGTAGATTAATGAGAGAAAAAAAATGAATTTAAAATTGTAGTATCAGGTTGCAACATGACAAAATTGAAAAAAGTGAAGTGGGTCTGAATACTTTTTGAATCCACTGTATATTTGCGTTGTAATATTCTTCTGGTCATAGAGCAGTTTAGATGGATGCCGCCGTTTTTTAGGTCGGGTAGAATCTGCGATCTCTGACCGTTTTCGTTTGCTGGCTTCCAAGGCTGCAATATGCTGCATTTTCCGCCAACTGTCAACCCGGGGTGTTGAATTACTATTGGGTAAACTGGCAGTGGGCGGAGTCACACAGACCGAAACAAAAACAGACATTCCGACACAGAACACATTTCAAAGTAGAATAACTAGCTGTAGCATTGAAAGACGTGATTTTAATATCATCAGATAAATACATTTCAGTTTTCAAACCAAGTCACAGACAGACGTACCCCAGAGTATCCCGAGATGTCCTGGAAGTATCTGAATCTGGCCACTCGACCTTTGACCCCAGAGTCTCCTCTCCCTGACCATCAGGCTTCTTGTCCTTCCTCATTTTTGACTTCTTCTCTCTGAAGTTAATGTTATGAGGCATCTGACAGGAAGAAAACACAGCCACCACTCACCATCACTCAAACATCACTAGAGTAAACGTCCTGCGGAGAGTATTTAGTGTCAGTTTGTACCTTCTTGAAGCGCACTTTCAGGTTGCTCTGAGCCTGCAGCTGGTCGTAGGGAAAGGCCTCATAGATGAGAAGCTCTTGATCAACATGTTCCTGTTGACAAATACAGTCAAATACACAACATTAAACCTCTATTCGTCCAGAAGAGCAGGGAGGCTCCTGTGATTCACTCACCAGCAGGTAAGGACGGCTGTGGTTGTAGCCTAAAGACACGAGAGCAACTTCTTTGACCAATGGGATTTCTCCCTGCCTCATCACTTCCTCCTTTTTGAGCTTGCCTTGAGTAGCCAACTGGCTAGCAGAGCTGTCGACCAAAACACGCTGACCAACAGGGAAGTTTTTCACCAGGAAAACCAGGCGCCAGTCAGGAAGCTGGTAGATCTGATTTCATTTTTAATGAACAATAACATCAGATTATGTTTTACATACGCTCTACGGAAGCTTATGACATGAGCTGAATAACCAAACAGCCCCTAATGAATAAGATTAGTCACATAAATGATCTGTTGATAAGGCATGCATTCGTACTGAACAAATCTATATACTTCATAAAGGTAGTTCAGGGATAGTTTTGAATGAACTAAGGCTCTACAAAGGATGACAGGCTTCTAACTTTTGGGTAAATTATATAGGTTTTAGAATCATACAAAGGGAATTATAATTATTACATTAAAAATTACAGTACTTGGTAAAAGTTTAAAAATATTATGATTTTTAAATGTTTTAATGAAGTCTCACCGAGGCTGCATTTATGTGCTCAAAAATACAGTAAAAAGAGTAATATTGTGAAATTTTATTACAATTTAAAACAACCGTTTTCTATGTGAATATATTGTAAAATGTCATTTTTTTCCTGTGAAGCAAAGCTGAATTTTCAGCATCACTACTTCAGTCTTCAGTGTCACATGGTCCTTATTTAATACTGTAATATTATTGCACAATTTTAGTGTTTTTACTGTGTTTTTGATCAAATAAATGTAGCCTTGGCGAGCAGAAGAAACTTTATTAAAATGTTTAAAAATCATAATGTTGCCAAACATTTGACAAGTAGTGTATAAGTACAAATAAATACAAATATATATAAAAAAAACAAACATTTTAATACTTAATAGTAAGTTAGTAACATACATCCTTTCAACCACAAATGCACCCAAAATCCAAGCAGCTCTTTCAAGGAAATCTCAGTAAGTCAGTGTCTATGTTCGTCACCTCCATGACTCCGTTCTCTCTGACCAGCAGGCACCAGTGTGACGGCTCCTGTCTGCCCTCTCTTCCTGTCTGAGTGGAGTTCAGTGCTGCAGAGCTGCGGCTGGGCTCCTCTTTACTGGGGCTGCTCAGAGGGTTCGACTCCCCATACAGCATCTCCTCCTCATCATCCACCGCATTACTGAAGAAGAACAGTCATTATGAGAAAATGAGACGAGCTGCAAATAAGAGCATTTGAGTGTCATTACCTGATGTCCTGGATGATGGTCTCTGTATCTGACTGGGCTCTGATGGCAGTTTCCTCTTTGGCCAGGAAGCTGACCTTGTTCTCAGTTGTGAACATGCCACTGACGTCACGATAAGCGCATAACGTAATAATACGGGATTGCTGCAAAAACAAAACATTGAGAACACTTTAAAAGGTATTCAACAATAAAAACATACTGCATTTCAGGAAAGAGAATCTAATGAGAATCCCCACAAGAGAAAAATGGGATTTTCAAAAAACTCAGACCCAATAGGTTGATGTGTTTAATTTTCATGAAAATAATGCCACAATACAAAAAAAAAAAAAAGTCTTCTGTCCTAAAAATATGATTCATAGTCTTTACTTGCTTTAGATTTTGTGCTAAAATACAACCTAGATGTTTTTCATGAGATTCAGCAAAAAATAATACTACTGTTCAAAAAGTCAGTTAAGATTTTTTTCTTTTAAGAAATTAATATTTTAATTTTATTTTAAGCAAGGATGCTTTAAATTGATCAAGAGTGACAGTAAAAACATTTATAATGTTACAAAAGATTGATATTTAAAATAAATGCTGTTTTTTGAAGTTTGTATTCATCAAACACTGTTTCAACAAAAATATTCAGCAGCACAACTGATTTTAAACATTGATAATAATAATAAATGTTTTTTTGAGCAGAAAATCTGCATAATTTAAGGATTTCTGAAGGATCATGTGACACTGAAGACTGGAGTAATGCTGCTGAAAATTCAGCTTTGATCACAGCAATAAATTACATTTTAACATATATTCACATAGAAAACAGCTATTTTAAAGTGTAATATTTCATGATATTAATATTTTTATAAACAATAATAAAACAAATGCAGCCTTGGTGAGCATAAAAGACTGAGTAAGAAAAGAGTGATTTTCTTACTCAGTATTTTGTCGTTTTTCAGTAAAAAAATATCTAAAACAATTTACTTGAAATGCAAACTGACGCAAGTCATTATTTTTTTTTTTTTTCGAAATTAAGATAAAAATGTAATGAGTTTACACTTAAAACCAGAAAAAAAAAATCATCAGAGACTTCTTTCAAAAGCAAACGTTTGGCCAGTAATGTACATGAGGTCTGTATGGACTGACCGTGTGGATCTGTGGTTTCTGCAGTGCCAGGCGGTGGCTCTTCCCCATGTACGAGTCGCTCTTCAGCACAAACATGGTGACCACTCCCTCAGCTGTCATGATGATCATGTATGGATCGGCCACAGAGCAGTGCACTATGGAAGAGCCCAAGTCCACAGGGATAAAGTGGAGCTGCGTCACTGAGAGCAAGAAGAGAAGAGACCAGATGAGACACCAGATCCATCCATCATACAAACACACTGATTTGGGCCCCTCACCTCCCTCTAGCAGTCTGATGCCCATAGGAGACACCTGGATGATGTATTTATTGTCTCCGATGTTGCCCGCATACACAGTGGGACCCAAATCTCCTGACCCATCTGCAGGATCTAAACACACCACAAGAGCAATGAATCACTGGAAGAGTGAATGTGTCCTCAAAAATGTCATGACAATAAACTGCCTCAAAAAAAGCACTGTGACTGGTTGAAGAGTGGACAGTGAGCTCACATGAGAAAGCAGTAATGGGAATATCTAGCTGCCTGGAATGACATACTAGCATGCTGCTTACTATATAGTATATATATACTGCCTAGTAGACATGTGCCGGTATTCGGTAATGCGATATATCACGGTAATGAACATGCACGATACTGTTATCATGGGCACTTAAAAATACTGTGAATAATTATTTAGCCTAATACAAATCATTCCGATTTTTTGAATGCATTTTAAGAATACTTTTCCCATCAACTGGTCACAATGCACAACACCGCTGTATGCTGCGTCAAAGACACATAAGCATGACATCTGACAGCAGATGGCGCTGAACAGCAGAAATGCAGCTGTTACCCCGGAAACCCTGGAAACAAAGCAGCTGCGCTACTTTCTGAAACGTGTTTAAATGATTTAAACAGCCATTCTGATTTTTGTATTCGCTATGGTGTTCATCACAGCGCCAAATACTTAAATATTTAGACTTAATAGGCTATTTATTTTCATTACATTTTAATCTGTACTACATCATGCCCTAGATATTGTTTGAAAATATTCTGATTCTTTATTGTTTGGTCACACTTTACATTAAGCCTCCATTAGTTAACATTATTAATTAATTAGTTAACATAAACTGCCAATGAAAAATTCTTCTAAACAGTCATTAATCTTTTGCAATTTTAAAATTGAATAGCACGTTGTTAAAATCAAAAGTTGTAACGGTATTATTTAATGGACCTGAGCTAACATGAACTAACGGTTGTATTTTTTAACAAAGATTAATAACTTCTGCAGCAAATGTAGCTATTGCTCATTATTAATGTTAAAGGTGCCATAGAATGGAAAACTGTATTTACTTTGGCATAGTTGAATAATAACAGTTCTGTACATGGAAATGACATACTGTGAGCCTCAAACACCATTGTTTCCTCCTTCTTATGTAAATCTCGTGCATGCAAAAGACCACTGAAAAATAGGCGAATCAGAACATAACACCGACTGTGACGTTACAGTCGGGATCACTAATAGTTACGCCCCCAACATTTGCATATACCCGCCCATGCACGTGCGATCGCAAATCTCGAAAGTGAAAGTAAAACGATCATGCTTTCGAAAGCAGTTTCAATGCCCCGTATATTAATAGCGGCTCCCTGATTTCCGCATTTTATATACAGTATAATTACCCAACGATATAACTGTGAGAGATAGTATTGAAATATATATTTTCCCCGTGTTTCCTTCCTGCTGTGTGAGCTACTGAAATGAGCCGCACTGTGAAACAGCCAATCAGAGCAGAGCTCAACATTGAGCCACACTGAGCAGAGCTCAGCATTATTATTCATGATCCTTCCAAATAAGGTAAAAACTGACCATTTCATTCTAGGGACAAATCCTAGGGTTGTATATGGACATATAAAACCGTTTCTGCAGATTTTTTGCCCTTACCTAAGCCACATACCTTCTATGTAGATATCAGAGAACAATTTAAAATATTGTATCAATGCATTCTATGGCACCTTTAATGCATTAACTAAGGTTAACTAACGAGATCTTATTGTAAAGTGTTACCTATTGGTCTTTACAATTCTTTTGCACTTTAATCTGTGTGAAATTTTTTACTTTATACATTTTTTTGTGTATTGCTTTATTGTATTTAAATGTTCAGTTCTTTGAAAGTTATTAAACCTGTTATATGACAACCCTTTTTGCAACTAAATTTCAATATCGTGATAATACCGTATACGTGACAAAAGCATTAGCAATTAATCGCAACATGAAAATTTGATACCGTCATATGCCTACTGCCTAGTAGTATGTTATACATAATACAGCTTTTGATTACCATGGTGGAGTCCTCTCTGCTGAGGATGAGGAAGCCGTGTTTGTTCTTGTCATCCTCTACTGTGGGCTCGCGCTTCTCCTCCTCAGGACCCTCGCCATCGCCCTCTGGTGGAGACTACAGAGATTCAAAGTTAAGCAGAATTATGGGTTATTTATCTTTGCATTTATCTGCATTAAAAATAAAAGACTTTACAAAGATGACTGTAACATAAATCACCTTCTCAGGTTTCTCCTCGCAGTGTATGACTGTCCACATGTCTGATACTTTTCTATAGAACAGCCAAATAAATGCTTCATTACCACAAATTTAATATAATTTCAGTAACAATAGTTGACCTATATGGACTTTTCACCTGCCAGTGGCCAATATACATGTGAGACATATTATAAATATACATATATACACAAAGCCAATACTGCAAATAGCGATTTCCTTACTCAGTAATTTTGTCTTGCTTCCCAGTGAAAATATCTAAAAATTCCTAATCCTTTTTTTTTGGTTACATTTTATTTTAAGGTCCAGTTCTCACTATTAACTATGACTTCTGCCTCTATAAATTTTAATAGCCTCTATTACTGCTAATTAATAGCTAATAAGGTAGTTGTTAAGTTTATGGGGTTAAGGGATCTAAAATATGGTCATGCAGAATAAGGCATTAATATGTGCATTATAAGTACTAATAAACAGCCAATATGCTAGTAATATGCATGCTAATAAGCAAGTAGTTGCTAGTGAGAATTGGTCCTTATACTAAAGTGTTTTTTAGAAATGTATTAAAATTAAGTGAGTTTACATTTAAAACCAGAAAACAATAACTACAAACAGGGTAGGAAAAAAAAAACTGGATGAACTCAATTTAAAAGGAAAACAAAAGTTTTTTTCCCCTTTTAAATTGAGTTTATATATCTTACACCTCATATCTTAAGCTAATTGAGGAGAATACATACACAATGCAATTAAAGAAACATTTATTTGAAATCCACTAAAAACTAGAATAATTCATTATCCACTGAATGTGCTGTTGGTAGATACGAGAATTAGCACAATGGGAAGTTAATGCTTTTGTTGATCAGCCAAGCATCAAACACAATAACTGGGTAATGTTGATCATTTTGGAATGGCCAATTATTTGCATATTTAAATGATAAAACCAGTAGGATTCCTCACAACAGGGCAATACTAAGAACATGTAAAAAAAAAAAAAATATATATATTTTTTTTTAAAAACTACACCAAACTAAAGTAATACTTAAAATCACTTCACTCATGTTGAAACTGGCATGACTGACAAAAACCCAGTTTACATTTATTCACACCAGAAACATGTGCTGTTGTGATGCCATTCCTGACAGAAAGGAAACTGTGATCTGTGCCTGTAGAGCAAGCAGATTCATGTCATATTCACACCTGATATTATCATCGGTCTCATGTGATCCCATCAAAACTACTCAGATGAGACCGATCACCATTTTCATTCCTTATTACGTTAGAATAACGTCATTAAAACTACGCAACTGGAATTTTGTTTTAAACAAATTTAAAAAAAAAAATTCTTCTTTAAAGTTGTCACCTTTTCAAAATTCCAGCTTTTGAATATTAACTTAACTGACTTCACGAGGTGCATACAGGGATGTTTTCTGGAACTAATTCACAATTAAAATCAAACCACCTGAGACGCATGTCAACACCAGGTGTAAATAGAGCCTCGGGTTCATAATGAACACATAACACTAGCGTCATGCATCCTCTGAGTGAAATGCATGAGCAGCGTGTCTCTGCTGTATCTCGGGTGTTTTAAAGGCCTCTCCAACCATCTCTGAGGCAGCCCTGGTAAAGCCCAGACGTCACTGTAGCACCCGCAGCGGCCTGCAGCAGACGAGCCTCACCGCCGCAGAACCGCGAGCTGTGCACCTTTACTTCAAACAGACCCAGCTGCGATGCATGCGCAGACATGCAGGAATGCAATGCCTGTCCACAAGCACAGGAGGTACAGTGTCACAGATAATCATACCTGCAGTACAGAGAGCGCTCCGTTCTTGCCGAATCCCGAGCCCACCACCACCTCCAGATCCGGCTCTGGGTTAGTCTGAAACTGATGACGGAAGAACTGATAGTGCATCACAATTAATCAGAAACAAATAGTTTCACAAAACCAACTGTTAATGGAACTAATCATGTCTTTTCTTTTGTCATGCTGTATCTCAGGGTTACCAGAAAATACCTCACTATCTTAACTGCAAAAGAGAGCTGCAGAAATTATGTATTTTTTTTGGGGCCAAAACCCAGAAACAAGTTCGTATTTTAGCACTTCTGGCTCCATCGTTCTCAAGTCAATGGGTTTTTGAATGGGTTTGTTGTGAACACAAGCTCATGATATTTTCACATTTAATTCTACAACATAAAATACATCAGTAATACGTCCTTGTGATTTTTTTTTTTAAAGCTTTCACTTGTCTTGAAAAAGGTGGTTGATAACAAGTGTCTAAAGGTGACTTCAGAGGACTTTAAACATCCTCACACTGAACAGATAAACTCCTCTGATCATTAGTTACTTTCACAGCCTCATCCGGTTTATAATCACACTCTTGCAAATTATCCTGACTCAAACCTACAGGGAAAATGTTTTTAAATAACGACTGAAAGAGTTGTCAGGGAAAATATTTTTAAATAACGACTGAAAGAGTTGTCAGAAGCTCAGTGATGATGGCACTGAAGTCATGTGACCATGGTGTACTTCGTTTATAACCTATGTTTAGCTTTTTACTTCTGCTGATTGCTTTTAGGCTTCAGAATTCATACAAATTCTGTTAATTTGTGAAGATTATCATGATGAACGAAACATGTATGAATTACAAGCTCTTGTTGGTCACAGAGCTATTGGGTTTAGTACAGAGATGCAAACTTTTACGTTGGCCTACTAAAAAACTGTAGGGAAAGTAAGAGGTACCTCTTCAGACAGGAAGGCCGGTTCTCCCATGGAGGTGCTGACACAGGGTCCTATGTTCAGTATGCTGTCACAAACCTGGACATAAACATCAAATCTAGATTAATACATGTGTTTCATACAGGCAGCATCACTGGAAATGTACACCTGTGGTATTTTGTAAATGAAATATGCTACTGAGATCAGATTAGATAAGACCTCACCTCAAACGAGTATGTAGCCAGCTGAGTGCCTGACTGAGCCTCACTCCCGTACACCTCGATTTCATCAAGCTCGTCAGGCAGACTGGCCTTACCTGAACACAGCAACACGCACATATATACACAACACAACAGCACAGATATCTGAACCTCGTTCAACACTGCCATTAATAACACCACCTGCCCAGTTAGCCATGGCATCCACACGCTTCTTATTCGGAGGCTCTTCCTGGAAGATAGAGGCATTCGAGATGAGTAAGAAGCTTCAGATCCTTCTCACAAAAGATTTTATGAGCTTAAAAGAGACATTTAATGATATATTTCATCACTGGCTGGATCTCAGCTTTAGGAAAGATGGGCTAAAGTTTATATTTAATAAGATCACAGATCATTTCACTCTAATCTTAACTGTTTATGCAATACCGGCATTGTGCAAAAAGAGAATTGGACAAACTACTGCTGTAGCTTATATGCGTTCATTCCCTTCAGATAAAGAAGTGTGCTTAATTGTATAAAGTGCACACTTGTAGTGTACTTCAAACACTCCACAAAAGTATATAGATTTTTTACTATTAATGAAATAAAAGGTCACTTAAGTGCACTTAAAGAAAGTTCACTTTCATGAGTGTTTAACACACTTAAGTAGAGTTTTAAAAAGTGCACTTTGAAATAGAGTAAAATTAAACATTTTACTTTAACAGTGCATTTTAAATTATGTTTTCATACTCTTTTGTCATGCTTTAAATAAGTGCTCTTATTTTGATGTGTTGACTAACATACTAAAGCACATGAAAAGATTTCAAGACTTTTAACTGTGGTGTGATGTATTACATTTAAAGTGAACATTTAAATTGCATCTTTATCATTCCAGGTATGCAATTACAAAGATGTTTAAATACATGGCATAGAAATTTTAGTAGAAATGACATTAAAAGCATATTTAGTTTACCATACATGCTTGACAGTAAATTCAGGAGAACTTTAACCATAATTCAAAGACAACAGAATTATGAAATTACATATAAAGATGTGCAAGTACTACTTAAGTGGGTCAAAAAAGCACTTAAGTTCAGCTAAATAAATAAATACTATAATATGTCCATTTAAGTGAAATCTAATCCAATAACATGCAATGAACCGTCTGAAATTACAATAGTCTGTTCTTCTAAAGTATATTATTTCCACAATAAGTCTTTTTAAAAGTATGCTGAAGTGTACGCTTGAGGTATTCGGCTAATCACAATGCACTGGATAGCTGGCCAATCACAGCACACCTCGCTTTTTCAGACCGATGAGCTTTGTAAAAATCGGCGCGTTTCAGAAAGGCGGGGCATAGAGGAGCAACAATAATGTACAGTATGTGGAAATTAACTTTAAACCGCATAAACACATTTCATTACACCAAATACACAAAATAATGTTCTTTTTAGCAGCATCATATGACCCCTTTAATTATTATTTGGCTTAATGAACTCATTTCTGTGAAAACCTCAAATTCGACCAAAAATGACATTTTCACTTATTTTGCCTGTAGGCTCAAAATTAGACTGTGCGCATTCAGACTCATTTTGCCAGCACGGGTCACATTAATAAATTAGTTCAATTAAAGGGGTCATATGATGCGATTTCAATTTTTCCTTTCTCTTTGGATTGTTACAAGCTCTTGGTGCATAAAGAAGATCTGTAAAGTTGCAAAGACTAAAGTCTCAAATCCAAAGAGATATTCTTTATAAAAGTTAAGAGTCAGCCACACCTACCTAAAACGGCTCGTTCTAACACGCCCCAACATACCTACGTCGCTC
>NW_015555730.1:1607431-1644283 GCF_001515605.1 Sinocyclocheilus anshuiensis
TACAAGCTCTTGGTGCATAAAGAAGATCTGTAAAGTTGCAAAGACTAAAGTCTCAAATCCAAAGAGATATTCTTTATAAAAGTTAAGAGTCAACCATGCCTACCTAAAACTTCTCGTTCTAACACGCCCCCACATGTCTACGTCACTATGTGGGAAGATTTGCATAACGCCGCCCAAAATAAAATCCATTTTAATCTACAGGATGCTTGCCTGCAGTACAAAAATGAAAAGTTTTACCTGACGACTTCTCCGATTTGGAAGTGCTCTAGAATGCAATGAGAAAATCATTCATGTTTACACTAATGACCCATTTAAACCAAACAGAACCAAACCAAGTGGCATTTATTCTAAAAAATATAAAGAAAGCATTATTATATAAAGACCCTTCTCAAGCACATTTCACAACCAGTTTCTAAGGTTTAATATGAAAAGAAAAAGAAGATATTATATTTAATAATATTTTTGGAAATATTTATATTGGGGTTTAAAATGATAGAACATTCTGAATTAAAATATTTTATATTAAATGGTTTTTACTGTACGTGTATGTATGTATAGCAAAAGAAAGTAAACTGTGACATAACTTCTTCATACAGCGGACTACCAGTAAAATGTATAAAAAATTTGGGAGCAAAAATTATTCAGACACTTTGACCTGATCATGTTTTGCTTGCGTGTTTTTTTCTTCAATTGCTAAATGCGACCTTTTTACACCACAAACTGAACAAAATTAAGCATTCCTTGGTAAGTGGTTGACCTAGACTGGTTTTATCTAATTGTGTACTTAAATTGAACAGCTGACAGCTATTCAGCCGAATCCATTACATACCTTTCTATCAGTTATCTGATATTATCAAGATGAATTTGTTCTGACACAGTTTAACTCTGAGTTCTTGTCATATTTAATTACCATTGTCTAAACTACAGCGAATAAACTGTGATCATGTGAGAAGGTGTCTGAATACATTTGGGTTTGACTGTATACAGTATATATTGCTATTTCATATATAAGTTATATATACTCGCTATAAAGCGATATAATTAAGACAAAACAAAGACAAAGGTGTTTCAACCGTCAGTGGATACTTGGCACCATTAGACAGCCACTAGAATGACATTTGATTTGTCGCCTTGTCTCACTTCAGTTCTTCTTCATCAGAGACAGCAGCACAGCCCTCACTCACCTCCACATCAAAGATGATCCTGTAGACACAGAGCTGAGAGGTTCCTGCCACCACCAGGTTCTGCTCTTGGCTGCAGATGAAGTTGCAGTACACGGCGAACTCCACAGCGGTGGGCGGATGAGCCTGACGGTACACCGCGTACATGATGATGAAGAGGAAGAGCACCTACCCAACCACACATACACAGAGGATGAGGAAGAGGAAGAGCACCTACCCAACCACACACACACACACACAGAGGAAGAGGAAGAGCACCTACCCAACCACACACACACACACACACACACACACACACACACACCCACCCACACACAGAGGAAGAGGACCTACCCAACCACACACACAGAGGATGAGGAAGAGCACCTACCCAGCCACACACACCCAGCCACACACACCCAGCCACACACACCCAGCCACACACACCCAGCCACACACACCCAGCCACACACACCCAGCCACACACACCCAGCCACACACACCCAGCCACACACACCCAGCCACACACACCCAGCCACACACACCCAGCCACACACACCCAGCCACACACACCCAGCCACACACACCCAGCCACACACACCCAGCCACACACACCCAGCCACACACACCCAGCCACACACACCCAGCCACACACACCCAGCCACACACACCCAGCCACACACACCCAGCCACACACACCCAGCCACACACACCCAGCCACACACACCCAGCCACACACACCCAGCCACACACACCCAGCCACACACACCCAGCCACACACACCCAGCCACACACACCCAGCCACACACACCCAGCCACACACACCCAGCCACACACACCCAGCCACACACACCCAGCCACACACACCCAGCCACACACACCCAGCCACACACACCCAGCCACACACACCCAGCCACACACACCCAGCCACACACACCCAGCCACACACACCCAGCCACACACACCCAGCCACACACACCCAGCCACACACACCCAGCCACACACACCCAGCCACACACACCCAGCCACACACACCCAGCCACACACACCCAGCCACACACACCCAGCCACACACACCCAGCCACACACACCCAGCCACACACACCCAGCCACACACACCCAGCCACACACACCCAGCCACACACACCCAGCCACACACACCCAGCCACACACACCCAGCCACACACACCCAGCCACACACACCCAGCCACACACACCCAGCCACACACACCCAGCCACACACACCCAGCCACACACACCCAGCCACACACACCCAGCCACACACACCCAGCCACACACACCCAGCCACACACACCCAGCCACACACACCCAGCCACACACACCCAGCCACACACACCCAGCCACACACACCCAGCCACACACACCCAGCCACACACACCCAGCCACACACACCCAGCCACACACACCCAGCCACACACACCCAGCCACACACACACAGAGAGAGAGAGAGAGGACTCGCGCTTCACTCACAAACTCACGCTTGTTGACATTATATGCATCTCAATCATCTCCTGCTAATATGCTAGCGAGCTGTATTTGATCATATCAAACATCATCTGTAGACACGCAAAATAAACATACCAGCGAATTATTGTGCAATGTTCCAATTGAGCCCTATGACTAGTGGGTCTCATACATAGATTTATTCATAGCACATTAGCACTTTCTCATTCATTCCGCTTCCCAGGATGCCTCGCGGGCGAAATGTGTCCGGCCTGCGCAATGAGCGCGACACGAGTTCCCCTCTGCGCAGCTTACAGTTCTTCTTCTTCTTGTTAGTTTTATGGCGGATTGCAACCATGACTTATCAGGTGCATACCGCCACCTACTGTGTCGGAGTATGCAGCATGGATTATATCTCACCGAATGCACTTTACATTATAAAATATATATATATTACTACTATCTAAATCCTATAATATACCCTGTATCCTTCAGATATTCCACAACAGCATCCTGTGCATCTTTAACCCCTTCTCCTGTTGTTCCCAAAACACCCTCAAGGTTCCATTTCCTTCCTGTCTGACTTATCTTTTGGTTTAATCTAATCCTCTCTTCCCTATACTTCCTACAATGTAACAATATATGTTCTGCATTTTCTGTGATTTTACATTCCATACATTCATCTGATTTACTTTTACCTAACAAAAACAATGTTTTATTTAACCCTGTGTGGTCAAACCTCAGCCTGGTTAGAACGGTTAGAACTCTTCTATTCCTTCCATTCACACCCTGTGCGTTGATAAATTTCTGTATACTATAATATTTCTAATATTTCCTATCCATGTCCCATCTGTCCTGCCATTTCTTCATTATTTCTTTTTTTATTATTGCCTTAGCTTCTCCTTTACCAAAGGGAATATAACTCCTCTGCAGCTTCCACAACTGTCTTGATTCTCTCGCTTTTTCTTTCTTGTCGTGTCACAACATTAACAACTTTGCACATAAAAGCTATAAAACTTTTCTTTTCCACAATCAAGGTGTTCTCCTCAACTTTACACTTATGATTGCATGGCTGCAGTGGAGGTGCTGGCCTTCCTGGCTGATATTTCCTTATGTCTGAACTCTGTGGTACTGCATACCTTGCATTGTCATTCAAATTTTCCTGATATTCTATTGGTTTATTTTGTTTGTTTTCATAAATACCAATACCCTTTAATGCCTCTGCATATGTCACCTTATTCATAACCTTGTATCTTTGTACTTCTTTAGCTTGTTTCTGAACCACACATCCAGCATATGCAGCACTATGCTCACCTCCACAATTGCAGCATTTTAGCTTAGCATCCTTTTTACATTTACCATAGTCATGTTCTCCTCCACATTTCGCACATCTTTGTCTCCATTTACACTGTTGTGCTGTATGTCCCATTCTCTGACATTTGAAGCACCTTAACGGTTGTGGAATGTATTCCCTCACTTTGTATTTGATCCAACCCATTTGGACTTCAGTAGGCATTATCTTTTCAAAAACAAGCAGTACAGACAGGCTATCTGATTTAACACCACCTTTATTAATTTGGAATCTTTTGGCTTCGGTTACATTCCCACCTTGTATCTCATTCTTCACATCTTCCATGGACATTTCCAGAGGCACATTTGAAATCACTCCTCTTAACTTTGCTGCCATTCCTGGTACATGCACTTTAATCTTTCCACCACCAAGGCTACTCATTTTCAGTATCATCTCCTGCTGCTTCTTATTTACTGCTGAAATTAGAATTCTTCTGTTATTCAGTAATTTAGCATATTTTATTTTCCCTATTTCCTTCTCAATTGCTTTAGTTACCTGAACTGGATGAAAGTGACCTTTATCATTACTAAGCGTAATAATGACTTTCCACTCTTCCTGTTTGTCATCATCAAACCTACTGCTTCCACTAGGTTTAGCTCTGATCTTTTTGATCGTTTGTCTTGGTGTACTCTCTCCTCCACTACTCGCTTCAGACCATGCTTTTTTCCTTGCCTTTTTAGTTCGGTTAACCTCCATATCTGAAGGCCACCCATCATCATCACCATCTGAATCATAACCCATTGCTACACTCACGATACAGTTTGATTACAATCCACCGTCTCTCCCAACGCAAAGTTCAGTCATCCAGTCCACGCTCCCAAAAGGCGACGCCGACTCCTCTCCCCGAGCTCAAGCGGCCGAGCAGCGCTTATATGACGCGCTGGAACGGGAGAAAACGCGACACTGACAGCGCGATGCGTAAGTTTCGGAGTTTCTCCCGCAGGACGCGCGGGTACGTCCCCTTCACGGCAGAATGAGGGCGCTCAACGGCGAGTCATGTGACCCAGCATGCTGGTCGGGCTTTGGGGGTCAAACGCGCTCGGGCCCGCCGCTTACAGTAACTCTTTTCTTCGAATTTATCGCTTCTAAAACATGTACACTACCAGTCAAATGTAATTTATTCCTGTGATTTCAAAGCTGAATTTTCAGCATCATTACTCCAGTGACATGACCCTTCAGAAATCAGTCTAATATTCTGATTTGCTGCTCAAAACATTTATTATTATTATGTTGAAAACAGCCGAGTAGAATTTGATGAATTCATGAATAGAAAACCCAGAAGAACAGCATTTATCTGAAACAGAAATATTTTGTAACATTATAAATGTCTTTAGCATCACTTTTGCTCAATTTAAAGCATCCTTGCTAAATAAAAGTATTAATTTCTATAACCCCCCCCCCAAAAAAAAAATATTATACTGACTCCAAGCTTTTGAATGGTATAGTGTATAGTGTTACAAAAGCTTTTTATTTCAGATAAATGCTGATCTTTTGATATTTCTATTCATCAAAGAATCCTGAACAAAATCTACTCAACTGTTTAAAATATTGATAATAATAATAATTTCTTGAGCAGCAAATCAGCATATTAGGATGATTTCTGAAGGATCATGTGACTGGAGTAACGATGCAGAAAATTCAGCTTTGATCACAGGAATAAATTACATTTTGACATATATTCACATAGAAAAGTTATTTTTAAATAGTAAAAATATTTCACAATATTACTGCTTTTGCTGTACTTTGGATCAAATAAATGCAAGCTTGGTGAGCAGAAGAGACTTCTTTAAAAAACATTAAAAATCTTACTGTTCAACTTCAAAAACTTTTGACTGGTAGTTTATTTATGTTATATATGTTAACATACAGATGTTATGGACATAGTAAATATAAAACAGTGATATACTCCTGGTAAAATGTCCAAAACGTCATGATATTACAATGGTACTCTTTGTTAGTAATATTATTTTATTAATAGGTAACACTTTACAATAAAGTTCCATTAGTTAACAAACAGTGAAAAAGCATTTATTAATCTTAGTGAATGTTGATTCCAACATTTACTAATACATTATTTAAAAAGAAAAAAGTTGTGTGTTAATGTTATTTAATGCATCTGAGCTAACATGGACTAATAAAGAACAGCTGTATTTTTATTAACTAACCTATTAACTAATGATTTATACTATAACAATGTATTGCTCATGGTTAGTTAATGCATTATAGTTAACAAATGGAACCTTATTGTAAAGCGTTGCTTATAAACATAAAATAAACATATTCAGATGTGCATCCATTTAAGATTTTAAAAAGTTCATGGTGTTGCCAAATTATTTAAAGTGTGACGATCTGAGGAACCCCAAATCTTTTTATTTTACAGTGCACAATTAAATAATAGACTTAAGCATTGTTACTGTATTTATACCACTATTACTGTATAAAAACATTGCACAGATAATAACTTCATTCCAGCATTTATTTACTCTATTTTTTGAGACCAAAACCACTCATCTGTGAGTGATGTGAGGCTGACAGTCTTAAAACAAACAATATCAATATGACTGAATTCATTTGTTAAAAAAGATCAATAATTAAAGAACACTAAAATACGCTAATATTTTGTCAGTCACTTACAACACAGAAGAATCGAATTATTCATACGATTTAAAAAAACTGAAACAGAAACAACACTCAACTACTGTTCAGGGCTGCGTTTCCCAAAAGCTTCGTAAGCCTAAGAAGTTCGTAAAAACGATCGTACGAATGATCTTAATATTAAAAGCTTCGTAACTTAAGTAGCACTTGAAAAACATCGCAGATCTACGAGTGCTCTGGAGTAATCGTAAAGCCCTAAGTGCATCGTAAGAAGACAGAGTTATGCGGTCACCTGCAGGACAATCGGCAGATTACACCTTTAACTTTATTCAAGTGCAATGTGATTATAATATAAAGTTTTGATTGTACTTTATTCTACACTTTATTACTATATTAGGCTTCTTTATTTTTATTTAATTTTTTTATTTTTAATGAATTTATAAATGAAATAATTAAAAAGGGCAGAAAAAATAGAAATACACATCTAAACTGAATGACTGAACCAAAAAAAAAAAAAACGAATAAAAGAAGTAATGTAGGAAATATGAAAAAATCTCTCAATGACTTACTGACGTGCACGAAAACCAGCAATGTATTGGACCCGGAAATCACGTCTCCATATAGATATTATATAGCCTACTATAATATATATTTTTGTATAAAGTATATTGTAGCCTATATTTTTATGTAAAGTATAATCTTATACGTATAAATGTAATATAATATAACATAGTATAATATAATATAATTGTTATTATATCCAAGTTGTCTGGAACGCAATATTAGGTTAACATTTCAATAAACGAGCGTTTACTACAATTACTAGCCATTCTATAAGGTGACATCTCAGCACTTGACAAATGGATAGCGACTCCTAAGTATCACTTAAAGCATGGCTACGTGTGATTGCGTTAAGTGCATTTTTGGGAAACACACGTGAAACAATAACGAAAGATCGTAAAATGACTCGTAGAAAACGCTCTTAAGCTCTAAGCAATGAGAAGGCATGTGATCAGCCGTAGATCTTCTTGCATGTGATGAGGTACTGTGGGTAAGCCTGTGTGTCGTTGAAGATGACGAACAGCGTCGGGGAGTTGATCTGATCCGTCACGCTGTGGTATCTCACAGGAACGCCAGAGCTCTCCTTCAGCGGGGCGGTTTTGTAGTCGTACTTGCCCACGGTGAAGTCTCCGGTCAGCACTCTGGCCACAAAAATAAACTTGTGCCCGTCTGCATTGGGTGGGGAGTAGGTGTCAGACACGGAGAGTGAGCCGTTCACCGCAAAATACACACCCTGACCGTACACAGTGGCTGTCAGAGAAAAGACCAGATGCATTTGTCATTCTTAAATTCATATCAGTGTTACTGCAGTGTCATTTATGTACTATTATAGTTTGTATTAATATTCTGAATTAGATTTGAATGTTTTATTTTAAATTTATGTTAAAGTTTTAGCTGTTTTGTCATTTTTATTAGTTTTGGGGTTTTTTGTTTGTTTTTTGGTGAGTCTATATAGTTTTTATTTTAGTTATAAGTATTAATGCTAGTTATTTTTTAAATATTTACTTCCATTTAAAGTAAATGAAAATAAGAAACATAGCTGAAATAACAAGGTTTTTTCAGTTAATTCAAGTAACTTTTTTTTTTGCTTCTAGATTTAGATTTAACGATAATAGCCGATTCATATGAGATTCCCATCACTATTTTTGCCACATTTAGATGAATTTGGGATTTGGGTAATTGATAGGGTGTTCCTGGGATGTTGCTTTTTCAAATCCCAAAACTAATGAATGAGCCAGTGTTATTTTAGTATCACTGACCGTACTATTATAGTTTTTAATATTTTGACGTAGATTTCTATTTTTATATTTTCCGTTTTTACTTCAATTTTTAAGTTTTAGTCATTTGTGTTTTGAGAGTTTTTGTCATTTTTATTAGTTTCTGTTTTTTAATGTCTATACAGTTTTATTCATTTTTATTGAATAGTTTAATTTAGTTTTAGTTGTTTTATTACTTCAAGTTAAACTACACAAAAAAAGAGAAATGTTGCCTTGGCAACTAGCTGAAAAAAAAATTGTTAAAATAATGTTATTCTTTCAGTCAATGTTTATTTGATTTGAAATAAATACAATGTTTTTGGTAACGCTTTATTTGAAGGTGTCCTTGTTACATGTACTTACTATTAAAATGACAATAAATTATGCATAATTACATGCAAGTAACCCTAAACCAAACCCTAACTATATAGTAAGTACTTGTAGTTAATTAATATTACTCAGTACTTAAATGTACTGTATAATTACACTGTAACAAGGACACCTTAAAATAAAGTGTAACCTGTATTTTTAATGGTATTAGTTTTAGTATTAGTTAACAAGAATAGCTCTGCTATAAGCCATGCTAACTGTGAACTGTGAAGCTTGCCATATCAAACAGCAGCATATGACTGACAGCACAGTACCGTTTTTCCCACAGAAGCTCCTGTTGAAGCCCTGAATGCAGATCTCCTTGACGCTGGTCTCACTGGTGCCGTGGTAGAGGGTGCGCTCCACCTGCGCCTCTGAGGAGCTGCGCTCAATACTGACCTTCTTCAGCCTGTACTGGTCATGCAGGAGTTTATTCATCAGCTTATCAACCTGAAAACACCATCAGAGTCAGTGTGACTATAACAGACAACCAAAAACACTTCCAAAGCAGATAATCATTCCTGTAAACTTTTTGAATCCAAACCTAATAGTAAATTCACAGGTTTTTACTCTGAAAACTATTAATGTCTTGCACACTACAAAACACCCCTCTGAACTGCACATGCACTGACAGACACCGAGTTGTGCGACTGTGTTAAATCGTACCTTAATGATTCTGATTTTGTTGTGGCTGTCCTGAAGGGTGTCGTAGAAATCTTTGACCACATTCTGGAATTCATCAGAATCCACATCCACGGGACACACTTCAGGCATGCTGGACAGCAGACTGTAATCTTCATCTGAAACATAAGCGTCATCTACTAAATACACACTTGCAACATTCGTCATGATTCTGGCCTGTTCCCTGTTTTCTTATGTGGACTTTAAAGTTGCTTCCTGTCTGCCGTGTCTTTGTAGTCAGTCTGTAGTTCTTCTGGCTTCCCTGTTTCCTGTGCTCATTTCAGGTCTTGTCCAGTGTTGGATGTTGTGTCGGCTGCCTCTGTTCGGTGCCTGTTTCTTGGTTCCTGCTCCTTGTCTTTGGATGCTACATTTGGATCCTACTCTCCCTCATCTCTGATTTCCAACAACATAACACCATTTCTATAAGGGCTATTTATCACATTATTTGAATGTGATTAATTACAAAAAACACAAATATTTAAGTCCATTGAACAGTAATGGGTGTGGTCACATGCTCGGCGAAATTTCAAGGATGAAATCCAATAGGAACTCAATAGGAATCGGTGCAATTGGGAGATTCACAAGAGTAAGAAGAAGTCCCCCATGCAGATTTTGGTCATGTTAAAGGTCCCCTGAAATGCTTAAACACGCAGAGTTACTCTGTGTTGACGTCATTTTAACTGAAACAGGAAGACCTTTTTGGGGACTTTAAAGTTGGTTGTGTAAATTCACCACGTTGGCCAACAGAAAGCTGCTTGATTTGAAAGTGACTTCTGTGTGAGCTGTGCTTCATTCCTCACTGAACTACTGACAATGAACCTTTTTTGGTTTTACTAAAGTGACCACATCTTTAGATTGTTCTACAATCAAAGCAATTCAAGCTTGATGTATCACATTCAGACCAAACTACATAGATAATACAGGAACACTTTAGGGACCAGTTCACACTATTAAACAGTTGTTTATTATCATGCATATTACTAGCATATTGGCTGTGTGTTAGTACTTATAGAGCACACATTAATGCCTTATTCTGCATGCCCTATTCTTAATCCTGACCTACCCC
This sequence comes from Sinocyclocheilus anshuiensis, assembly GCF_001515605.1. Classification (NCBI taxonomy): domain Eukaryota; kingdom Metazoa; phylum Chordata; class Actinopteri; order Cypriniformes; family Cyprinidae; genus Sinocyclocheilus; species Sinocyclocheilus anshuiensis. Next base: position 1,617,935 of record NW_015555730.1, read on the forward strand.
ATTCCTAAACTTAACAGCTACCTTACTAACTATTAATAAGCAGCAAATTAGGAGTTTATTAAAGGCAAAAGTCATAGTTGATAGTTAATAGTGAGAACTGGTCCCCAAACTAAAGTGTGACCAATAATACTAATGAATAAGGAGGTTTCAACACATGTTTTTCAACTTCTAACTTGACATTGCGTCCCATGACATACAGACTGTAGGCCAGATACTAAGATAAAACAAATAATATATAGATTTTAATATATTAAAGTCATAATATATATTTTAGTAATTTCCTTTGGCTGGCTCAATAATCCCAACCCCCCCCCCTAAATCTTATCTAAATTATTGGATAATTTAACATTCTTAAATTATTTTAATTTGACGTTTTTTCTCAACACATATTGAATTATGCAGTTTATTGTGAATAATTTGACTAATTAACTGACATATCATTGACTATTAATTCAATTACATTTTTTATCAACTGACAATACCAAATCAACTGACAAAACTAAAGGATTTATTGATTGACTGATTGATTGGTTTTTTAAATACAACTAACAAAACTAAATCATTCAAAACAAATCTAAATTATTAAATACTTTCATATTCTTAAATTATTTTAATTTGAGAGATTTTCCCAGCAAATATGGATTTAAGCAACTAATTGTGATTAATTTGACTAACTAATCAGAATATCGTGTAATCAACATGACATAATCAACGACGTAATTACATCACATATTCATAAATTCATAAATAATTTCATGAATTAATTGGCATATCATGTGTATGTCATCTGAAAAAGATGTATGTGTTATGTCTGGAAACTAATATGAAGAACTATTTTGCCTGGTTTTAAACAAAAATAATAATGAGAATGAAGTCTGGCATCAACAGCAGAAACGGTGGAGTCTCCCTTTGGGGACTTCATTATTTTGGGGGTTTTATGTAATTCAGCTTAATTTGTACCTGCACCATCCGTGTACAAGTCCTCTGTGCTCAGCATTTTCCGTTTAATAGGCACGGATTTCCCAGATGCCAAACTATGCTCTTCCATCTTCTCGAAGTCAATGCTGCACGGCTGATTGTTGAAGAGAATATCAGTCTTCTTCTGCTTCATCTTCCATGCGTTCTCAATGAACACCGTGGCATCTGGCAGGTACGGGATGGCCTTCGAGGAGGAGCCCTGCTCGACCCACACCCACTGTACGGTCTTCACGATTTCAGCATCCGTCATCATGCTCCCTGTCCTTCTCAGGAAGTTCTTCAGGTCCACCACGGCCTCAGAGACGTACTCTTTAAAGCCGGAGAGGACGGCGGTGGTGCCCTGGATGCTGATCTCGACGGCATGCTTCCTCTTAATGAGCTCTATGCACCTCTTCTGATGGGAGGAGAGTTTCCGCAGGTTCTTGTTCTCGACCTTCTCCTCACACTGTCTCAGTCCAACCTTCTTGCCCAATGCGATGTCCACCCTGACAAGATCATGGTTGTAGTTAGCAAACACACAGATCTCGGCTTTGTTAGCTGACTTGATGGCGTCTTGCAAGGACATTTCAAACGCTCTCTCCAGCTGCATGTTCTCCTGGTTTGGCATGGAGTCGCTCCTGGACAGTTCTAGGGCTTTCTGGATGTCCTCTGCGTCCGATCTTTGGTTGAGCTCCATTGACATCTGAATGGCCAGCAAGAAGTCTGCGTCTTCGTCGAGGCTGCAGGCGTTCATGGGTGCAGAGGAGCTCTGGAGGTCATGGGCCTGCAGTGATTGGGGTTGGTCGTCCTCTTCTTCTGCCGCTGCTGAGGTATCTCGGCTCTGGTCTGAATACAGATCTACAGATTCAATGTCTGTGGCTCCTAAACTAGAAGGTTGGGGGTTCAAATCGCTGCCAATGACTGCCAAGATCTTCTTAGCTTCTTCAATACGAGCTGAGCGACAGAAAACATTCAGTAACCATTGGGGTTCAACAAAAAACAACAGAATAGCATTGTATTTAGGGCCCTGTTTTATTTTGTTCCAAAGTCCATGTTTTCCATTTGAATTTTTCTGAACTTTTCTGAACTTAATGTATTACAATTTATTTTTACAATAGCCCTATAAAAGGTTTTGTTTTTTCAGAAATTCTATGTTGTATTCAAATTTTTCTGGTTATCAAAAGAAGGCATAACATGTTAATTTATCTTCTAATCAAATTAAAGTTAAACAAACTCCTTATTTTTGGCAATCAAAGGGGGTTTACTATTAAGATTAAAACACAGAAGAAATATTGTGTGATTATTCATTAAAATAATTAAGTTTAATTTTATTAGTAGTAGTAGTAGTAGTAGTGTTACATACATTCTACTGGACAATAGTAATATATTTCTGACAATTTCTTCAAGTTAATCCAAACTTTTATTTTGACGGGTTGCCATGGGGACCTTTAAGTTTCAGTGTGTATATGACATGACAATATTTTTACTCAAATGAAAAGGTAAAAAGCTCATGAAGTGACTCTCAGAGCAGTTCTGGGGATGTTGCTCATGTATTTATGTACTCGTATATTCAGGAGGCAGACGCTAAAATCACCGCGAGCGTCGCACACTTCAGTATGTGTGTAGTAAGCGAAACTGCGTGTCTGCAGCTACGCCACTCATTCACACAGAGACACGCAGAACATGCAGGATTCATATTTAAATAGTCTTTTGCGGCTTAATATTTACAAATTCTAGTCCATATCATGATTTGATTTAAGTGTACTGACCTACTTTTGATTAATTCATCCAATTAATCAAATTCCGCGTTATACAGTAAATTCCATTGTTATAGCTGGATTCTGCGATTCCGTCCACATTTTCCGCATTGCACAAATCATAGGGCCCTAAATCATTGTATTTTATTTCATGCAGAAAATAAGCGGAACTAAAGGGTCTCGGCCCACTTATAATTCAACGACCGGTAAATAATCAGTCAGGGAAATGATCTATAATGACCTGAAGTACGTGCATCGGTTGAGTTACGTCCATTCGGGACTCCAGCAGTGAATTCCTGAATGGAATTTGCAGAGGAACTTCTCTGGAAGTTTTGACAGGTTGTCATTTTCCATGCCAGCTCCAGTATGTCCTGTGGAAAGCACAAATACAATCAACCCTAAAGTATAACTGAGTATATGAGATATGTCGGGATAAACAACCAGGCTGGGATACGTTACATCATCTTCTAGCGGCTCCCAGTGCACTCTGGCCATGTCGATATAGACTTCGAACTTTGCTGTCATCTCTCCCAGTATGCTGACACCCTCCTCCTCCATCAGGAAGCGGGAAATGCCAGGCTGGGTCACCACAATGGTCTTTGTAAAGATTGATCCGATAATAGCACTTAATAATTCTGCCGCCGATTGGCATACACTCCACTCTCCCTGAATCTGCAAGTGAATTTAAGAGATAGCAAAGCAAATATAGAAGACGATTACCACACAGTTCTTAGTTCTCACTTCAGTTCAAGACTGAGAATAATTACAATACATTGTATAACAGAAATAGAAATTATAAGAATTATGAGAAAAACAATTCCATTTCAGAGGCAATAGGCTAAGTTTGCAAGATTTTTAAAGTTAACAAATGTAATTTACAGTGAATCGTGCTGTTTTTCTGAATCTTGCAGGTTAGTCAATTTTTACTACACAAATTAATTTAATTAAATGAGATAATTTTATATTTCTTAATTTTGTTTGTGAGTTTACTACTTTTTTATTATTTACTAACAACAATTCAGTAAAACTCAATCCTACATATCTATATTTCTTATTATCAATTTTATGTATTCAAAATAATATATTTATATTAACATAAAAATACTTTTAAACATGATTTAACCGTTTTTACTTTTAGAAATTATTTTGTGAACAACTTCAATAAATTCTACAACATACACTCATGTTCAGATGTTTGAGGTCAGTAAGATTTTTTGTTTTTGATGAACTTCTGCTCATCAAGGCTGCATTTATTTGATCAAAATACAACAAAAACAGTAATATTTTGAAATATTATTACAATTTAAAATAACTGTTGTCTATTAGACTATATTAAAAAAATGTCATTTACTCCTGTGATCAAAGCTGAATTTTACTCCAGTCTTCAGTGTCACATGATCCTTCAGAAATCATTCTAATATACTGATCTGATGCTCAAGAAACATTTCTGGTTATTATCAGTGTTCAAAAGAACAGCGCTTATTTGAAACAGAAATCTTTTGTAACATTAAATGTCTTTACTGTTACTTTTAATCAGAGGCGGACAGTAGTGAAGTATTTTTACTCTGCTTTAAAAGAGTGTTTTTCTTTAGAAAACTTTACTTCACAACATTCCAAAGCATAATATTGTACTTTTTACTGCACTACGTTTCATGTTAAATATCATTTAATAATTAATTACATTAGAAATCTACTACTTTCTTACTTTTACTCAAGTAAAAGTAATTCAAAGATTTACTTGAGTACAAGAAAGTACTCAATTTTTAATGCTCTTAAGTATTAAAGGTAAAAAAAAAACCAACAACAACTTTTATTTACGAAGCGTAGTAGTGCAGTAAAAAGTACGACATTATGCTTTGGAATGTTGTGAAGTAAAGTTTTCCAAAGAAAAACACTGATAAAGTACAGATACTTTTTAAATTCACTTGAGTAAAGTAAAAGTACTTCACTACTGTCCACCTCAATTTAATGCATCCTTGCTGAACAAAAGCAAATCTTACTGACCCCAAACTTTTGATCAGTAGGGTAGATGTCATTTAAATCAGTTGAATGGAAGCAAACTCAGTAACTAACACTCAATCCATCTCCAGTCTCCAGTGGGAATAGGATGACCTCTCCCATGTCCGCCAGCAGACCTTGATGATGGAGTTGCAGGAACTTGAGCATTCCTGGTTCCATAGACAGGACGGTCTCCTTCTGGAGTGGTGTGCTGAGAAACACAACCATCTTCTCTTCATTGTCCTTCTCCATCCCTGTCAGGGTGAGTGCAGTAATCGCTCCACCGGCGTCGGACAGTTTGGCACTGCAGAAGTCCAGAGACGCCAGGATGTCAGACCACTCTGTTGAAGAGAGCATGCTCTCGCACTCTTTGGCTATGGGCACAGTGAACTCTGAGATCTGGGACTCTATCAGGTCTCGGGCCTGTCTGACTGCGCTACGGGACGGAGACGTTACAGAGACCGTACAGCCCGACACGCCGTAGGTGGAAGGTACGCTTTTCAAAGACAAATTCAGCCTCTTCTTAACATCCTCCCGTCCGAGAAACTCAGCTTTGAGCTTGTCGTACGTCAGACGGTCCTCCACAACACCAGTCAGGAACTGCAGAACTTCGTTTTTAAGTCTTTCAACCTCAATTTGGTCAGGCCCTTTGATTTGGACGCCATCTTTTGCTAGACTGACGTCAAATTTGGGGTGATCCTTTTTGAGGTTCTCGAGCAAACTACTCAAACTGAGCAGGTGACGTTTAGTGGCGTCAAGCACAGATACGAAGCTAACGCATTCCTTCTGGACAGACGGCTCAGGAGCAGATGCAGTAGTCGCTAAATTCGTGGCATTGTCCGTGAGAGCAGCTTTGTGTCCTAAGCTGGCGCTCACCACTGGGACAGAAGCAGTCGGACTTTGGGGTGAGACCATCTGTGGTTGGTTGCCATCCGTCAATGTTCCCTGTTCATCTTGAGCGCTCACAGACGACTGATCCTCAAGAGCATGCAGGAAATCAAAGTACGGCTCCACTACTAAATCTGTACCTTCCAAATGATGGGATTTCTGGAGAACGTCGTCCACAGCTGTGAAAGAGATCACTCAATTGAGATTCCAGAACTCTAAAACAGAGACTTCGAGAAAGACATCTTGACTTACATTTCACATCCTTAAAAGAAACCTTAGCACGTCCATCAGCTAGCATGCTAACTGCTAGGACATCAGCGCCTCCAGCACGACTACTCCCGAAGTAGAGCTCCAGCATGTCCTCTGTGAGCGCAGGAGACAGATTGGCCACCAAAATGGAGTCTGTGGATTCAACCTGCTCCAGAGTGACCTTTGCTCCGTTTAGGGGCTTCTTGGAAACTTCATCTTTAAGCATCTGAAAATCTATGGAATCACATAGACAACGACAGAACATTTAAGACAAGCGTACCACAGATTATTATCATGCATTCATGCGTGAATTTATTTTGTGCAAACGTTAAAGGGGACACCGGATGCAAAATTGACTTTTACATGGTGTTTGCATATAAGTGTGTCTTAGCAGTGTGTGAACATAACCACCCTACAATGATAAAAATCCATTCACTACTTTTTGATTATAAAGCAGATAGTTCCGGTCCTTGATTCTGATTGGTTGAGCCGCGTTCAAAGCTGTTGTAAATTACTCTACAAACATACACCTTTGTTTACTTTGTGTGTTGCTCTGCAACCACTTTGTTGCAACCACAACTGTTTCTGAGGAACTACATTGTTTGGTGGAAGAATACTGTTTTTATTAATATCGTTACACTTTATTTGCTCTGTTTTATTCTGTGAAACCTAACTACGTATATGGAATAACCGTTTTATAAAAGCAATAAGCCCCATGAAGCCATGGTTTACAGTGAATTTATAACAGCTAAGAGGCATTGTTAGGCACGACGCAAAGTGGAGTAAACCATGGCTTCTTGGGGCTTATTGCTTTATTTTATCCCCAAAAAAACCTAAACCGTCTCAATTAGGAAGCAGTTTTGATTTTCTGAGCAGCATGACCTTATATTGCTCAGGCCCCGCCCACGACCACTGACGGACTGTCCTGTTTTAGCATATTTCCGTCCTCAGTCTTCACTTTCTCCTGACATGAGCCACTGAGGACGTAGTGGATTAGTTTTGTTTTTGATGACAACGCGCCACCGAATACACAAAAATGGAAGAGAGGGGCGGGGTGAGCAGTAGCTCATTATCATTTAAAGAGACATGCACCGAAACGGGTCGCTGTGAACAGAGCTGACAAAGTAAAAAACGTATTGTTTTACACTACCATTGAGGAATTTTAACCGAAGTATTTTGCAGACATTTCATGAAGACCCTAAAGAATCATACCAACTTGTGGAAAATGGGCATCCGATGACCCCTTTACAATGACTAATAAGAACTAAAATCTCTGATAGAGTGACACACCTAAAAATGTACTTAAAAATATAATTATTTGATACAAAATATCAAACCAAAAGTCTGTGCTCAAATGCTGCTCAAGCTTTTCTCAGAACTAACTTCCTGTAATTTATGCATTTTAAAATTTACTTTATTCCTGTGATGCAAAGCTGAATTTTCAGCATCATTGCTCCAGTTTTCAGTGTCACGTGTCACATATGCTGATTTGCTGCTCAAGAAAAATATTTATTTATTATATTATTTATAATATTTATTATTTTCAGAATTCTTTAATCAATAGAAAGTTGAAAATAACAGTATTTATTTGAAATAGAAATCTTTCGTAACATTATGAACGTCTTTACTGTTTCTTTTTATAAAGTCTGTGTTCGAATGCCGCTCAAGCTTTTCTCAGAATTGTCTTCATCGTTTTTACTGCAGCTGTTGTTTTAGTGAAGTTTAGTGAATGTATAAAGTCACACAGCTCACACAGGTGTCCTATCAGAGGAACCACAGGTGCAGAGGAACACATTAACATGAACATCTTCCACTAACATTATCTTGTGAAACCCAAGACACTTTTAGTGACATGTTTTGCTTGAAAACTAGCTTGTGCTATAATATTTCATTCAAATAAACACCACTTGGTATGCTATTACGTTATGTAATGCAAAGACAAAGTATGCCAATAGTATTTTCTGTATGTACTGCTGATAGACTGATGAGCTACAAACCTTTGTCTAAAGGTTTGTTTAGGTGCACTAGAACCAGATCCTTGTTCGGAGACAGATACAGGATGAAGTCTGTTTCACAACACATCCCAGTAACATTTTCCACATAAAGCTCCACATGGTCCAGTGAAGTGTGTGGATTGAGCCCTTTCAGCAGCAGCTTTCCAGGGTCCTTTGGTGGTTTCCTCCGCACTGTCAGTGTGTTATTCTGGAGCACATGGGACTTGGAGACAACTCTGGCAGCAGCTAGTGTGAGAGAAACAAAAGTTTTGCTCACGTATGCTTGTAATATTGTCATTTTATTCATTTATTTTTTAAATATAATATATTTTTAATCTATTTAATGTATTTTTTTTACTCTCTGCATCTTCAAAAACCACCAAAGCATGGTTTCCATGCTTCTCCAAAGAGACCACGTTCCCTCCTCCAGAGCGTCGCTTGTTATCGAAGTAGAGAGACAGAAGGTCATCGTCCAAATCATCAGGAATATCCAGAATCTCCAAACTGCGCTCCTCCAGGCTGCCCTCAGCCATCCTGACAAAACAGAAAACACACATGAAGAACGAAGTGGAGCCGGTTGAGAGTAACCCACATTCCTGCCCCACTTACTAGGAAAACCATATGAGGCTACTGCAATTAAAATAAAAACAAATCAATCAAATCAAATGCTGTGTTTGTGGGGTTTTCCTTTCTTTTTCATGTAAAATGGAAATGTTTTCATAAGATTCAATCACCTATCTATGGTGCAGTGAATTTTTTGGGTTGTTTTTGAGGTTTTATATGTTACTACAATGCACTTACATTTTTTACAAAGTTGTGTATAATAAGCTGATCGATAGATAGACCGATACCAGATGATAGACAGATGATGTAACCTCATTATAAATAGAAATCTTATATACAGACAGGCAGGCAGGCAGACGGATAGACGGATAGACGGCTAGACAGACAGACAGACAGACAGACAGACAGACAGACAGACAGACGGATAGATAGGCAGATAGATAGACAGACAGACAGACAGACAGACAGACAGATAGATAGATAGATAGATAGATAGAGATAGATAGACAGACAGACGGATAGATAGGCAGATAGATAAGATAGATAGAGATAGATAGATAGACAGACAGACGGATAGATAGGCAGATAGATAAGATAGACAGACAGACAGAGATAGACAGACAGACGGATAGATAGGCAGATAGACAGACAGACAGACAGATAGATGGATAGATAGACGGATAGGTAGACAGATAGGTAGACAGATAGACAGACAGACATAGAAAGAAAGATAGAAAGAAAGATAGATAGATATATAGATAGACAGACAGATAGATAGATAGACAGACAGACAGACGGATAGATAGGCAGATAGACAGACAGACAGACAGATAGATGGATAGATAGACGGATAGATAGGCAGATAAATAGATAGACAGACAGATAGACAGATAGATAGATGGATAGATAGATAGACAGACAGACAGACAGATAGATAGAGACAGACAGACAGATAGATAGAGACAGACAGACAGATAGATAGAGACAGACAGACAGATAGATAGAGACAGACAGACAGATAGATAGAGACAGACAGACAGATAGATAGAGACAGACAGACAGATAGATAGAGACAGACAGACAGATAGATAGAGACAGACAGACAGATAGATAGAGACAGACAGACAGATAGATAGAGACAGACAGACAGATAGATAGAGACAGACAGACAGATAGATAGAGACAGACAGACAGATAGATAGAGACAGACAGACAGATAGATAGAGACAGACAGACAGATAGATAGAGACAGACAGACAGATAGATAGAGACAGACAGACAGATAGATAGAGACAGACAGACAGATAGATAGAGACAGACAGACAGATAGATAGAGACAGACAGACAGATAGATAGAGACAGACAGACAGATAGATAGAGACAGACAGACAGATAGATAGAGACAGACAGACAGATAGATAGAGACAGACAGACAGATAGATAGAGACAGACAGACAGATAGATAGAGACAGACAGACAGATAGATAGAGACAGACAGACAGATAGATAGAGACAGACAGACAGATAGATAGAGACAGACAGACAGATAGATAGAGACAGACAGACAGATAGATAGAGACAGACAGACAGATAGATAGAGACAGACAGACAGATAGATAGAGACAGACAGACAGATAGATAGAGACAGACAGACAGATAGATAGAGACAGACAGACAGATAGATAGAGACAGACAGACAGATAGATAGAGACAGACAGACAGATAGATAGAGACAGACAGACAGATAGATAGAGACAGACAGACAGATAGATAGAGACAGACAGACAGATAGATAGAGACAGACAGACAGATAGATAGAGACAGACAGACAGATAGATAGAGACAGACAGACAGATAGATAGAGACAGACAGACAGATAGATAGAGACAGACAGACAGATAGATAGAGACAGACAGACAGATAGATAGAGACAGACAGACAGATAGATAGAGACAGACAGACAGATAGATAGAGACAGACAGACAGATAGATAGAGACAGACAGACAGATAGATAGAGACAGACAGACAGATAGATAGAGACAGACAGACAGATAGATAGAGACAGACAGACAGATAGATAGAGACAGACAGACAGATAGATAGAGACAGACAGACAGATAGATAGAGACAGACAGACAGATAGATAGAGACAGACAGACAGATAGATAGATAGAGACAGAGACAGACAGATAGAGACAGACAGAGACAGACAGACAGATAGATAGATATAGATAGATATAGATAGATAGATAGAGACAGACAGACAGACAGACAGACAGACATTAGATAGATAGATAGATAGATAGATAGATAGATAGATAGATAGATAGATAGATAGACAGACAGATAGTAATTAGGAATAAAATTAGAAATCGATATACTTGGTAACTGGGTGTTGTAAACTTGTTATGAAATATATCTTGTGTCGTGTAATGATAAACCAATGCCGAGAAAGAGAAACTGAAAGGGTGAGGCTGGATCATAACCGACAGCAACGCATTAATATTCATAATACGAAGAAGAATAGATACTGTGCACGATAATGTTTGAACAATACTTGCACAATAAGAGCATAACACAATATTGAGAGGTAAGTAGAGCAGGCTTACCTGAAACCTGAACATTGATCGGCGACTGCCGCTGCTGCTGTGACTCACTACTTCCTGTTTTGAGGCGGTCAACAACACCTCTGACACAGAAAAACACTTCAGGGATACAAATAAAAAATAATACATTTCTATTTGTAATTGAATGTTTATAACGCTATTGTACAAATAATAATAATACGTAACACAATTTTTAATTGCAGTACTAAAGACGTATTACTAACAGCCAAACTTTCAAACAATTCATTAAATTAAAAATACTTCTATATTTGCAAGATTACGTACGGTTGCCGATTAATATACGCTTAACGATGTCTCCGCGCTTTCAGACGTTTTTCGCCACACAAGGAAATAAAAGTCCCATAAACCAGCAACTGCCTAAAATTATAAGCCCCTCCCACCAGTGTTTGACGAGCCCAGCTCAGGCGTTCGATTTCTGTCAATCATTCGTTTCAACCAATAGCAGCGTTCGTTACTCTGATGTCTTTCTGTAAGTACTGCGCATGCGTGAACGCCGGCAGCGTTTTGTAGCAAACCGAGAGCTCACGCGTGAAAGGTAAAGCGTTGAACGTTTACATTTCATGGCTGTATACACTACTAAATGAAATTAAGAATAATATTGTGCGGTTTTGTATCTAATATAAATATTTAGAATAATGCATCTAACGAGTAATAGTAGAGCGTGTCCGTACACATTGGAATAATAAATAAACTCTTATATGAGTAAAGTCTAGCTCATGTAACTAGTAGATACGGTACTATATATTAATTTAATAATTAATCTAATATATTTATAGTGTTGAATCATTATAATAAAGCATGAAGTAGTAGCTGTTTGTGTGTATTTCAGGCCATGGATTCTCAGAAAGACATTCAGCCTCCTAAACAGCAGCCTATGATCTATATTTGTGGAGGTAATTCCTCTCTTCATGCTTTTAGTTCTGTGTTTCATGTGTTAGTCATTGATAATCCTGTCTTTCATCACACAGTCTGTCCTGAGCTGTCCAGTGTTTCTGCTGCTGTGTTTCAGAGTGTCACACAGAAAATGAGATCAAGGCCCGAGATCCCATCAGATGCAGAGAGTGCGGTTACAGAATCATGTACAAGAAGAGGACCAAAAGATGTATCCTTTCTCAGCTGAATAATGCTTAGTGGCTAAAAGGGGGGGAAAACTGCCATCATTTACTCACCCTCATGTTGTTCCAAAACCATAACCCACATCATATGATGTAACCTTTTTTACATTATGAAAAATAGAACTTGTAATCTGCTCTTTTCCATGCAATGACAGTTCATAGTCATCTGTAAAGCTCTAAAAATAGTACAACAACCCCATAAAAGTGGTCCATCTGACTCGTGTGTTATTTTCCAAGTCGTCTGAAGTTATTTTGAAAAGCAGACCATTTATATCATTATTCTTTCATTCAAATAAGGAGGTTTGCGCTTGATCACAAAATGTGTAATCAATGGCAATTGCTGTTAATAATGTAAAATATAGCGCGGATGCCCTTTTTGGAGCTTTACAGCTGTGTAGAATACTCGCTGTGTGAAGAACAGAAATGTGCAAGAAAGAACAATTCTTATGCATTTCATAGAGCATATGGTGGTGAATAAATGGAGACTTTTTTTGTGGTGAACTACTACTTTAATTCTTCTAATAATTACAAAATTAAGCTCTTGCCATGGTTTCTTGATTCAGATATAGGGTGTGTTCACACTTGTAGTTTGGCTCATTTGGTCCGGACCAAAAAGGAAAATGATACATTTGGTCCTGGTCCACTGGCGAACCTAAAGGCATAGTGATACGTTCACAACCTGATTGGTCGGCTTGAATGCGCTTTAAAGGGTTAGTTCACCCAAAACTGAAAATTCTGTCATTAATTACTCACCCTCATGTCGTTCCAACCCCGTAAGACCTTCGTTCATCTTCGGAAAATAGATGGTGCCATTTTGGAGAGTATCCGCTAGAGGTAAACAGCGTATGCTGTTCTGTGTCAGCTGCGTCACACGGACTGTTTCCTTTCGTGTTGTGATTTGATCTGAACAATTTACCTCTAGCGGATACTCTCCAAAATGGCACCATCTATTTTCCGAAGATGAACGAAGGTCTGGGTTTGAAACGACGTGAGGGTGAGTAATTAATGACAGAATTTTCATTTTTTGGGTGAACTAACCCTTTAAGTCGAACACGCCTAATGCCGCCTGCTGGACTAAGCGCGCTCATTCTTGCGTGTTATTTTCACCACCTGCAACCTCATCGTTGCTCCATGACATGTCGCCAAATCATGTCGCATAGCGTCGCATCTTGTCATTACTTCCTGTTTTTGGTTCGTTTAGAAGTATTTGGTCCGTGTTGCGTTCGTATATCAATCGAACCGCACCAGAGTTCGTTTGGAAGCGGACCGAGACCCATCTTTTCAGCGGTCTCGGTCCGCTTGTTTGGTGCGCACCAGGGTTCGGATGGCAGCGTTCACACTTACTCGAACAAACCGCACTAACAGAGCAATCGCACCAGGGTTCGTTTTAATCGAACCAAACATGACAAGTGTGAAAGCACCCATATATGCCATACTAATTAAGTAATTATAGTCATGTTTACATTTTAATCTGATTTTTTTTTTTTTTTTGGTCTTCTGTATTAACCCTCCTGTGTTCATTATATTTTCCCTTAACTCCTGTTTCCAGTGGTTGTTTTTGATGCCCGATGAGATGAATCTGCCGTTTTCCTGTTAGAATTAGCTTTTTTTTTTTTTTATCTTTGACTGTGTAAATACATGTATACAATTTGAATGGGCAGTAATGGATCAAAATTGAGTAAAATTCAATTTGCAAAAAAATTGAGTGGATGTTTTCTTTTTGTATTTGCAGTTTAGAATTATAAATTAACTTATCATTTGGTGTAAACCCTGCTCAAATCAAGTAGTGAGTTGTTCTTGTAGTTTAGGATGGATGAAGGGATTTTTTTCCCATTAGAAATGGAAATATTATCAGCCATCATTAAGGTGCGGCTACATTACCGAAATTTCACAAGCAACATAGGTCTATTTTACGTTAGCAACTTGTGAACCTGTTGTTAAATCTGTGTGGGGAAATTTTTCACCCAATCACATGAATTCCTGTTGAAAAGCAAATATAAAATATAGCTGCAAATATAAAATATAGCTGCAAGCAGCAATTAAGGGGCCAAGCACTCCAGAGGCAAAATGAGGAGCTAAGCATGGCATGGAGCATCAGACCAAATGCAACCATGAGTAATAAAAGCAATTTTAGGATGATTGTAATTGAAATGGCTGAAAAACATGAATAAAACCTCTAGTAATATGATTTAATGGCTTATCACTTCTGACCAACAGGTAGCGCTGTAATCAAATCAATTTGGTGTGTTCTGTGTGAGGTGACAATGGCACACACAAAGTTTGGTGTCATGTCAAAGCTATGCAGAGATGCAGCCTCAGATGCAGTTTGGCATCTTTCCAGCTAATTTGTTGATGTGCTAAAAACGAAAACCGTTTCGTACATCGACATGAAATCCATAACTTTTTGCCAGCTTGGTCTGAAGATGATCCGAGTCAAATTTGGTGAAAATCGGACAAACGCTCTAGGAGTTCGAAAAGGTAGGTTTTCAACATGAATCAAAATGGCGGACAGGAAGTTCGGCCAGTTATGACATAATTGGTATCGATGTTCTCGGCATGATACAAGGAATCTATCAACATCAGTCTCATTACAATAGGCTAATGTAAGCAAAAGTTATTAGCATTTTTGGAAATTTCATTATAACTTTTGACCACAAGATGGCGCTGCCCCCAAACTTTTTGAGTACCATACCGAGTTTCGTAATGATACGTCAATGCGTTCGTAAAATATAGCATTTTATGACAAAATTAAAAATGGCCGACGGCCAAAATGGCTGACATGGTAAAATTCGGCATGCTCCACCGAATCGAAAAAGACCGGTTTTGTGATTTTTGGTCAAACCATTCAGAAGTTATAAGCAATAATAGCCATTTCATATCTCCCGACCACTAGGTGGCACTGCACCGAAACACTGCAGGTAGTCTCAAGTCATGCTTGTTATAACACACGCCAAAATAAATACGCCAAACCATTGTGGAGATATAGCCTCACATCCATTTTTGCATGCTTTTCGTCGAATTCGTTTGCGTGTTTTTCAAGAATGGTTTGATGAATCAACTTTAATTCCATAACTGTTTGCCAGCATGGTCTGAAGATGATCTGAGCCAATTTTGGTGAAAATCGGACGAGTTAGAAAAAGTATGTTTTTCGAACAATTGAAAATAGGGAAAAAACTAAACCTTACAATTTTTACATTTTGGAGTTCATTCGACTCGGCATGAGCCAAGGATTCAGAGGAAAAATAATTTTCCTTCTGTGCTTTACAGTTCAAAAGTTATTAGCATAAACATGAGTGAAACTTTGGACAAGTGGTGGTGCTAGAGAGTTTGAGTTAGACTCCAAATTTGCAGTGGTGACTGTTCTGACTGTACTCTATCAGTGTGCCAAATTTCACAACTTTCCCGCAATCAGTTCTATGGGCTGCCATAGACTCAAGAGCGGAAGAAGAGGAACACCAACAGTGTGCTTGGCCCCTAATTAAAGAATGTAAAAATATTTGTTGTCATTGTTGTGTTTTATAGCAGATTCCACAAGTTTGTGTGAAACCCGATGATCACGTGATCCAGCATAATTTGTGAAGAAAAAAAAACATTTTGTGCTTTAATAGATGCAAAAACTGCACAACAAATCTGACAATCTGTATGAATTAAGATGATCAGAATCACAACTTTGCTAACATTTGGACAGTTTCATAATCCTAAAACTTTATATCTACACGCTTAAAAATAAAGGTTCTTTATTGGCATCAATGGTTCTCAATGGCATCCATGGAACCTTTCAAATGCAGTAAAGGTTCTTTATAGTCAAAAAGGGTTCTTAAGATTTCTAAAATGTTCTTCAAAATGGTTCTTTTAGGAACTGAAAGGTTCTTTGGGGAACCAAAAATGGTTCTTCTATGGCATCACTGCAAAAACACCCTTTGGAACCTTTATTTGAGTGTAGCCTAGAAAATTTGTTACTATAACCAAAATTTAAATGGCTAAACGGAATAACTGCTGTTATTTTGTGCTGTTATAAGCACAAAATCAATTTTCTGTTTCTTTCAATGAACAGTCACACTAGTGGTCAAAAAATTTAAATATTTTCTTTTAAATAAGTCTCTTATGCTTGTCAAGGCTGCATTTACGTGATCAAAAAAAAAGAAGATAATATTGTGAAATATTACAATTTAAAATAACCATTTGTTATTGTAATATATTTTAAAAACTAATTTATTCCTGTGATGTAAAGCATCATTACTCCAATCTTCAGTTTTTTTTTAATTCAGCAAAGGATGCATTAAATTGAACTTGACAGTAAAGACATTTATGTTACAATTTTTTTTTTTTTCAAATAATTGCTTTTAAATTTTCTATTCACCAAAGTATCCTGAAATAAATCTAATCAAAAAAAAATATCAAGCAGCTAAATTATTGATTTTTCAACGTATTTTCATGATTTCTGAAGGATCATGTGATACTGAAAAATGGAGCAACGGTGCTGGAAATTCAGCTTTGCTCAAAATATATTCAAATGGAAGAGTTATTTTTTATTTGTAATATTTCTCAATATTACGTTTTTTACTGTATTTTTGATCAAATAAATGCGGCCCCTGTGACTATACAAGGCTTCTTTCCAGAACATTCAAAAATTCTAATTATTCCAAGCTTTTGTCCTTTAGCGCATGAGCTTTATTTTGACAGTATAAAGCACAGAAATGACAGCATAAAGTCGTTCAGAAGCCATAACACAAACAGTAAACTTCAAGCGCGCAGAGATCCTGAGCAGTGTCAGCTGAAGGGCTCCGCAGCTGATTTTCCGCACAATGAAATACAGCAGGGCTGTTTGAACTCCCCTAGCTGCTGTTTCACAGGAAACCTCCCCCACTCTGCAGCAGCTCCGCAGCCCCTCCCCCCGCGTGATGTCACGCGTCCTCCCACTTCTGGCTGAGCCTCACAGTCTGCGCAGGGAACAGGAAGAGAGCGAGCGAGTGTATGAGTGTGTGTGTGTGTGTGTGTGAGGACGGGAGCTCGCTGTACTGTGCTAGGGACTGAGGGCAGCCATGGGGAATTCACAGAAGAAGGCCCCCGGTCACGGAGAGGGAGGGGGCCCGCACTCTCAACCTGGGACCCCGGGGTACAAGAGGAGCCATGGAAACAACACAGCCAACTCAAAGGAAGTCCAAGGGAAGAGCCCGGCAGTCAATGGCACCCTTCCAGCCGGCAAGAGCCAGGATGAGCCTCAGGGCTCTGGTCCGGCGCACAGTGGCACTGCCGGGGCGAGCTGTAATCTGGACGCCCCGTGTGGGGCCCTTCCTCCTCCACTGGCCAGGCTCAAAAATGAGGGCAATATGTTGTTCAAAAATGGACAGTTTGGCGACGCGCTGGAGAAATACACACAGGCCATCGACGGATGTATAGAAGCTGGTAGAGTGCAAATATTTTGTTTTAGTACTTGCTGTCAAAAGCAGACATGACATTTGTGTTAAAAGAGTAGATTTAACAGTCTTTGGTCTAACCAAGATTGTACATTTTTGGTAAGGCGACTATTTTGGCAAGGTAATCATTGTTTTACTAGTACACTGACATAAAAGTACTGCTTTTTAATGATTCTAGTGGGATACTAGAATTTTGTGTTTAATTATCTTGAAATTATGTGCGTTAAAGTAGTATATTTGACAGATTTTAGGTGTCACCAAAATGCCATTTTTGGCATATTATACTTATATAGTCAACTAACATTTTAACCATTCAGGTTATCATCTCAAAATAATTATGTATGTGTTAAAATAGTGTATTTAACAATTTTTGGTGTCAACAAAATGACATTTTTGGCAACGTGGTATTTTATAGTATCTGTTTTCCTACTCTTTATAGTATACTGACTTAAAAAGTACTTTTTTTTTTTTGAATGAATCATTCTGGCTGGGTACAAGTATTTTGTGTTAAAGTAACTTTAATTATTTAACAGATTTATTTTATTTAAAATTTAACAGGTTTTGGTGTTACCAAGATGGTATTTTTGGTAAGGTGATTGTTTTGGCATGACTATGGTTGTTTTTGGTGAATCTAGTGATACTGACTTAAAAGTACTGGGTGTTCCAAATGAACCAGCACATTTAAATGAATCATGTTGTATTGTGGACTATGAAAGCATCTATTGCGCAAACATTGCATAGATCCTGTTAAGCAGCGTTGAGTAAAGCAGGGGAAGGAATCCAATACCGGTTCATAGAGAGGCTCTGCTATCTAGATGTCCCATGGAAAAGGTCTTAAACCGCTGTTCATCAATCCATTGCATGTTGGGGACTCAAGCCGCATTTTTGTGAAACAGAAGTGAAAGCGTTTAACAAAAATGCCACTCACTTCCGCCACTTGGCATTGTGGGTGTGCCCTTTAAAGTTACGTAATGGGCCTTTTGAAAGCAGGGATGTACTGTCTTTCTAAACTCAGCTTCCCCAGAGTTTGTTCTATGACTAGTTGGGCTTGTAACATGATATCAGGTGACTAAACAAAACATATTCCAGCATAAATGGCTGCCTGAACACTGAACCCATCCTCCCACATGTAACCATGCAGAACTAAAGCTGCTTTCTTGGTCTATTTTCAGTGCTGTGCTTGTATTTGCAGGTATCGACAGCCCAGAGGATCTTTGTATTCTGTACTCCAATAGAGCTGCTTGCTACCTCAAAGATGGAAACAGCGCAGACTGCATTCAGGACTGCACCAGGTTAACCACACATTTACATACTCCCTCTGTTCAATGAATCAATGGCCAGACTTTCACAGAATAATCAGAGCTGCGTTTAGCTTGGATTTACGTGTGAGGTAATACTGTGTCAGAAAGATTAACACTCAACACAGTTAGTTGCACTGTAAGGAGCTTTACCAGCAGACTGGTTAACCGTCACTAAGATCCCCGGCAGTCTGTTACCGCGTTCTGCTCCTTTGGAGGGAAATAATAAAATTTCAATGAGTCAGTGAAGATACTGTACTTTCCGCTGTCCTGTTTGGACGCATCCATTCTTTAATCCTATAATAGATTTTAGAGGAAAGACAGGAAAATTATGGGTAAAGAAGAGAAAATAACACAAGCTTTAGCTTATATGGTATTTTAGCATGAATATTTCTCCAACACATGCAGCTTTATGAATGGTTTCCTATGTAGATTTAGAGAGTTCATTGTAGGGCACAGGATCAGAGAAAGATCTTGATCCTCTGTTTCATCCTCTAGGGCTCTAGAGCTCCGCCCCTTCTCGCTGAAGCCCCTCCTCCGGCGGGCGATGGCGTATGAGACTATGGAGCGCTACAGGAAAGCCTATGCGGATTACAAGACAGTCCTGCAGATAGACATCAGTGTGCAGGCGGCTCACGACAGTGTGCACAGGTACAATCCACAGGCCGCAGGATGACATTTTAATGTTTACAAATGTAGCTTTCTAAAAAATCTTTTATTATTTTCAATATCCTATCTTTAAAACAGGGTTAATTTACTAATTGTACATGTATATATATATTTCCCTTATATATATTTTGCAGTATATTTTGAGTAATATTTATGCTTCACATCGAAAAGTCTGTACAAATATGGCCCAATGCACTGTTAATATGAAGGAATTTTTCGTATTGATTTTTCACAGGTGTTTTAACCATATTTTGAATTACACATTGCATGATTGTGTTTTAGGGTTAAATCAAATGTCTGTAAACTGAAAGAATGATGGCAAAAAGTTACCAGTACTTTTTCTGTTTTCGACACATTTTTTTTCGTACAGTCTTGTTTTAATTGGAAATGTTTTTAAAAATGTTGACAATAGAATAGAAAATAAACTTCAAAAGATGTATTGTCTGAGAAAAATGGTCTTGCACAGTAAATTCATCTCATTTCAAGGACGTTTATAAGAGCAAAGTACTTAAAGGGATAGTTCACCCAAAAATGAAAATTCTGTCATTAATTACTCAACCTTATGTCGTTCTAAACTCGTAAGACCTTCGTTTATCTTCGAAACACAAATGAAGATATTTTTTATGAAATCTGAGAGCTCTCTGACCCTCCATAGACAGCAAGGATAATATCACGATCAATGCACAGAAACGTAGCAAGGACATCGGTAAAATAGTCCATGTGACATCAGTGGTTCAACTGTAATTTTACGAAGCTACGAGAATACTTTTTGTGCGCAAAGAAAACAATAATAACAATTTATTCAACTACTTTTCTTTCCGAGTTACCGTCTTCCGCCATTTTGGAGAGTACCCCAGAACGTAATCAACGTAATCAGTGTTGTTTACGTTCAGTAGAGAGCGCACGCATGCTGAACGTAAACAACGCTGATTACGTTCTGGGGTTTGGAACGACATGAGGGTGAGTAAGTAATGACAACATTTTCATTTTTGGGTGAACTAACCCTTTAAAGGAATAGTTCGCCCAAAAAAATTCAAATTCTGTTTTCATTACTCACTCTCATGTTCTTCCAAACCTGTATGAGTTTCTTTCTTCTGCCGAACACAAAAGAAGATATTTTGAAGAATGTTGGTGAACAAACCGTTTCGGTCCCCACTGACTTCCATTACACGGGAAAAAGTACTATGGTAGTCAATGGGGACCATCAACTCTTTGTTTTTTCACATTCTTCAAAATATCTTCTTTTGTGTTCAGCAGAAGAAAGAAACTCCACACTCTTAAAACTAAAGGTGCTTCACGATGCCATAGAAGAACCTTTTTTGTCTAAATGGTTCCATAAAGAACCTTTAAAATCTGAAGAACCTTTCTGTTTCACAAAAGGTTCTTTGTGGTGAAAGAAGATTAGAATCTTCAGATTATAAAAAGGTAAGAAAGAGATGGTTCTTTAAAGAACCTTTGACTGAATGGTTCTTTGTGGAACCAAAAATGGTTCTTCTATGGCATCCCTGTCATGAACCTTTTAAGCGCCTTTATTTTTAAGAGTGCAGGTTTCAGGTTTGGAACAACTTTAGAGTGAGTAATGATGACAGAAATTACATTTTTGGGTGCAATGTCCTGTAAGGAAGTTATTTTTTTGCAGTGAAATGGTAAAAATTTCAGTAATGTCATTTGTTCTGTCTGATTGTGTTTGTGATGTGATCTCAGAATCACTAAAATGCTGATCGAGCAGGACGGTCCTGACTGGCGAGAGAAGCTTCCCGAGATTCCAAAGGTTCCTCTTTCTGCCCAGCAGCACCGTAAAGATGAGCCCAGTGCAGAGGTTCTGCAGGCCCGCGCAGCCAGAGCAGAGCAGGAGAAGGGTGAGTTAACACCGCATCGCCACTGAACCAAAACCAACACCAGAACCAGAACACAGCTACCAGACAGTCAGTTATGAGTCAGTTATCAGTTATGAGCAATAGTAAGGTATAATTGTAATAGTAAATCATAATTACTAATTGTACACGGATGGTATAGTTTAAAATAGTTTCTCAGAAGTTAAAATATATGTTAATATCTGTGCCTTTCACACCTGAAAGGGTTAACCTAGGTCCGTCTTTGAATATATATATCTTATTTGCATATTTACAAGGTTATTAAAAGTGGCCCTCATTCATTAATTTGAGCGTGAAATCTGCATTTGAATGTTTTCACAATTCATGATTCAATGATGACCCATCAATAACTTTTGTACTGAAACTTAATCTAAATGTACAAACAGTGAAGGAACAACTGAAATCACATCCTCCAGATGGTCTTTTGAATGTGTTGGGAGGAAAGCATAGATATTCAATCTTAAATATTTTTCATCATATAGTAAAAGAGAAAGTAAAGGTGCATTATAGCTGCGAGGTTCCTCTGAATAAAAACACAGATATTATGCATGTAATGTTATATATGTACAGCCGGCCAGTGTGGGGTGTAATGCATTACTAAGTAATTAATTACTGTTATTTAATTACGTTTCCCTTTAAAAAGTAAATTAAGGGATTATTATTAAAATCTTATTATTATTATTCATTATTAAAATTACAAGTTGTGTTTGTTAACATTTGTTAATGCACTGTGAACTAACATGACTGTATTTTTTATTAACTAACATTAACAAAGTTGAATAAATAGTGTAATAAATGTATTGTTAGTTCATGTTAGTTAATACATTAACTAATGTTAACAAATGACACCTTATTGTAAAGTGTTACCACACATTAACATCTGATGTTAAAATATATGTTTTTACTGTAACTTTCTCCCTTTAAATACTTTAGTCGGTTCAAGAATAATATATGCAATTTTATATTTGAAAGTTTTAAACGAGCAGTTTCATGTCTATCCTCGTATTGTGCAAATGGTCGAGATCGATTTGGGATTTACAAACTAATTAGTAATAAGTAATGCAATCATTTTTAGAGAGAGTAATTAGTACAGTAATCTAATTACACCGTTGAAGATGTAATTTTGTAGCTACTTTCTTACAGTAACTTAACCCAAACTGCAGCTGGCTCATGAGCTGCCTGTAATCTGGCTCTGTATGAAAGGTTTTCATTATGTTTGAACTGGTTTTAGGGAATTACTCAAGGATCTTTTCTTTAGAGAGCGTCATATATTTGCTGAGAGTGATGAAATGTCTACTCAGACCCACCTTAACCCCTAATATTAAAGTATACAGCTATAATTGCTGTGTAAATGCATTCATGCCATTTCTGAGCTGCATCAAACAGTCACCTCAGAAGTGCTTCTGTACCACCTTTGCAGAGTAAATTCTGTATTTTAGCATTATATTGTGGACATCCACATTAGGCGTCTTAACTAGAGAGACTTCCTTGGTCAACCAGCTTCAGCAGAAAGATCCTGCAGGTTGATCTTTATTATTGAAGCATGGCTATACAGACCAGGACCAGGATATTCATGCTGAGGTTATGAAAGAGGGCTGCATGCATTAAAATATAATGCATTTCCAAACAGAAATCTATGCTGGAACACCAAAGACCTGCAAATGCAGGCCAATGCTGATGAATAATACATACAGAAAAAAATGCCGTTGAACAACTCACAACAAACGCCCGCCGGGAAGCCTTATTAGGTTTGACATTGTGTGTGACGTTTGAATTTTCTGTTGTTCACGTGTTTACGGGAATTATGCAAACAGATTCAGTCACACGCTGTAACTAACAGCATTTGTCAGCGTGGATGTACCGCGCTTGATGGCAATCAATAATGTAAAAGCGTAACATAGTCAGCTCTCATCGTAATGGAACCAGACGGCTCCGGTTTCAATGCATTAAAATATAATGCATTTCCAAACAGAAATCTATGCTGGAACACCAAAGACCTGCAAATGCAGGCCAATGCTGATGAATAATACATACAGAAAAAAATGCCGTTGAACAACTCACAACAAACGCCCGCCGGGAAGCCTTATTAGGTTTGACATTGTGTGTGACGTTTGAATTTTCTGTTGTTCACGTGTTTACGGGAATTATGCAAACAGATTCAGTCACACGCTGTAACTAACAGCATTTGTCAGCGTGGATGTACCGCGCTTGATGGCAATCAATAATGTAAAAGCGTAACATAGTCAGCTCTCATCGTAATGGAACCAGACGGCTCCGGTTTCATTCTGACCTGAGAAATGATCATGACCGGGTCGCATGATCACACGGCACACATCAGCGCCGATCAATGGGACAACCTTTGCTCTGCTGTCCTTTGAGCCAGATGCAGTCATAGCCATGGGTGTGTGTTATGTTATTCCCACTGCACTCGCTGCCTGCACTGCAACTGAACTCTTCAAAATAAAGGCGCTTAAAAGGTTCTTCACAGCGATGCCATAGAAGAACCATTTTTGGTTCCACAAAGAACCATTCAGTAGACCAACCACTGCAAACCTGCCAAGCACACTGACACAAGCCTATTTGGTAATTGAAATAAAGCTGAAATAAAATAAATATAAATATTAGATGAAAAACTTAACTTAAAAAACTTAAAATCTGAAATGTTGTCTTGAAGAACTAAAACTACTATTTAAAAAATAAAGCTAAAAAATTTATTAAATTGAAGTTATATTTATATAAAAAAAACTAATAAAAGCACATAACAAAATTACCTTTAAAAAAAACCCTAAACTAAAATTTAAATAAAAACTGAAAATATACAAATAAAATAAAATTGAAAAATATTTATAAATACTATAATTGTATAGAAATTATACTAAAATAACACTGGAAATTACATTTTGCATAAAAAAATAAGCTTATTTGTTTTACCATTAAGTTTCACCAAGAAGCTGTTGCACTACAATAATGAGAATTTGGGAGGGAAATGTGCTTAAATGTGATTACATTTTTATTTGTTTGTTTCTTTGTTTTTGTAATTTTGAGAATTATGACCCAGACATGCTCTTGACGGGTTTTGTGACATTTACTCTTTTAGAGTGGATGCTATAATTTAGGGAAGTATTCAGAAGTGTAATTCTACTGTAAATCTACTTTCTCCACAGCCAGAAAAGCAGAGGTTCGATTCACATTGCTGAAACAAGAAGGAAATGACGCGGTGAAGAACGGCCAGTTTCAAGGTGCTGTGGACAAATACAGCGAATGTCTGGCCATCAGACCTAATGAATGTGCCATCTACACCAACAGGTAAACCTGTCCTACACTTTACAACTGTTATTATTATCAGCTAAACGCAAGCTGTGTTCAGAATAGCACAATACAGTATTACTCATATATATCACTAATATAGTATACACTGTACAGTATGAAGCAAGCAGTGCGCTATAGTAACCAGTTCTGAACACAGCCGCAGTTTGGTGCAGCTAAATACTTACAAAGTAGCAATGAACTGAACCAGCTGCACATGTTGTCCTGAGCCTTCCAGAAAGTGCTGAGGCTGGAGCTGCTCAGACGAGGCTTTTCAGTCAGCAATTAGCTCTGGCAACTCCAGCATAAAACAGCGGAGGAGAGAGTCAGGCCGCACTGCCGAATTAGAAATGTCTGCCGTGTTTTTCAGAGCGCTGTGCTATCTCAAGCTGGAAGGTTTCGCAGAAGCCAAACACGACTGTGATTCTGCGCTTCAGATCGAGCCAAACAATAAGAAAGCATTTTACAGACGAGCACTAGCACACAAAGGCTTGAAGGTGTGTATTGTGCCATCAAACATGCCATTTATACTCATAAGAAAGCATGTCTCCTTCATTTTTGTACATTTTACATGTAAAACATTGTGAATAATGATTGTGCGTGCGGCATCAAACTAACCTTATATCATGATAGTGTTGAATTCAGAGCAGCAAGCAGCAAGTCTTGATGGTCTGTCTGTATGTTTTGCCTCAGGACTACCTGTCAGCCAGCACTGATTTACAGGAAGTGCTGCAGTTGGATCTGAACGTGCAGGAGGCCGAGCAGGAGCTGGAGACAGTGACTAGCCTGTTAAGAGAGAGTCTACTGGCTAATTCTCAAGGTGAAGTCTCACTGCCAACGAGAGACAAAAACTAGCACAGTGCAGACTATGTAGGAAATCAGTTTCTTGGAACAACACCGCTACTTTTAAAAGTAATGCATTACAATATTGCGCTACTCGCTAAGAAAAGTAACTAATTATGAATAGTAATAGTTGAATTGGATCAGGTCAGCAGCAAAGACATTGGTTAATATAATAACCTATTTAATTATTGCAGGTTTGCGTCATTCTGAGTTTGCATTTCACTGTTTGTATTCATTTTGAGGAATAGCCTACTGAATCTTTTTTTGTGCACGTGAGATGAGTAAATGCATGTTCACATTTAGTCTAGAACTACAGTACAGGAGAGCGGGGCACAACGTAACACTTTTTGACTTGAACTGTCAGTTTTTGTAAATCCACATGAGGTTCAGAATATCATTTTTTATCCACAGTAATTTCATACTTGTCTTGTACAAATATGTTATATTGTTTCATAACTACAGTGTACGTTTTTCTTTATTTACCCTCAAAAAAGTGAAATGTGACAACGTGCCCCGTAGGTGGGGTACACTGTAACATCTGAGGGGCACGTTGTAACATGACTGTATGACAGCTTAATCTGTTATCTGATCGAATGAAAAAAATATACAAGAAAAAACTAAAATATTTTGTCAATAAAATAAAAATAAATTTTTTTTTTCAAATAAAATAATGGCGTGTTTGTTAAGAATTAAAAATAATCTGATTTTGGAGTTTGACAATGAACACATTGCAACCATGCTTGGGACGGCCCACATAAACGAGCAAAAATGCTTTACATGTCTTGAAATAAT
>NW_015555730.1:1644414-1670593 GCF_001515605.1 Sinocyclocheilus anshuiensis
ACAAAGTAACACTTTTTGACTTTCTCAAATTGTGTAAATCCACATGGGGTTCAGAGTATAATTTTTTTATCCACAGTAATTTCACACTTGTCTAGTACAAATATGCCGCTTTGTTTCATAATTACAGTGTATACGTTTTTCTTTATTTACCCTCAAAAAATGGAAGTGAAATGTGACAACATGCCCCATAGGTGGAACACATTGTAACATCCGAGGGGCACGTTGTAACTTGACCATATGACAGCTTAAAATGTTATCTGATCGAATGAAAAAAATATACAAGAAAAAACTAAAATATTTTGTCAATAAAATAAAAATAAATTTTTTTTTTCAAATAAAATAATGGCGCTTTTTTAAGAATTAAAAATTATCTGATTTTGGAGTTTGACAATGAACACATTGCAGCCAGGCATGGGACGGCCCACATAAACGAGCCAAAATGCTTTACATGTCTTGAAATATTAATTTCTGAACATTAAACATTGACTGTCAGTCTTTATTCTCGCTATTACGTTGCTAATGCCACAGAATAGCATAGTTTAATAATAGCGGGGCACATTGTATCACTGTGTTACAACGTGCCCCATCTGCGCAACTGGAATTTAAAACCGGTTAGTGTCTTCTGCTAGTTATCGAAGCATAAAAAAAACGATCTTAACTGATAAATCGCTATTACGTCGCTAATGCCACAGAATAGCATAGTTTAATAATAGCGGGGCACATTGTATCACTGTGTTACAACGTGCCCCATCTGTGCAACTGGAATTTAAAACCGGTTAGTGTCTTCTGCTAGTTATCGAAGCATAAAAAAAACGATCTTAACTGATAAATAACAGATTGGAGATTAAAATATTAGCAGATTTGTCTCATTTTAAATGAATAATAAAAACTGAGATAAAAAATGTACTTAAGCCAGAATTTAATGCCACAGAATAGCATAGTTTAATAATAGCGGGGCACATTGTATCACTGTGTTACAACGTGCCCCATCTGCGCAACTGGAATTTAAAACCGGTTAGTGTCTTCTGCTAGTTATCGAAGCATAAAAAAAACGATCTTAACTGATAAATAACAGATTGGAGATTAAAATATTAGCAGATTTGTCTCATTTTAAATTAATAATAAATGTTCGGCGAAATCTTCAAAAGATTTTTTAATTTTGTTGCACTTTTTTTTCTCTATATAATGTTGATGTGGTAACTAGTAAATACTGTAAATTTTGTTATGCTAGCATGTGTGCAAACCACGTGCGTTACAGCTAACCCCGTTACTTTGTGCCCCGCACTCCCCTAAGCATCATGATCGCCTATTTTTTTTGAAAAAGTAACTCAGATATTTTCTTGTAAATAAAAAAGTAATGCATGACTTTACTAGTTACTTTAAAAAAGTAATCTGATTACGTAAATCGCGTTACTTGCAATGCATTACCCACAAAATCACAAGCACACAATCATGACGTCACACCCTATATTGTAGCACCACATAACTAACTATAAAACCAAACTTTTTCTAAAAAACAAACACTTGAACATACATCAGCATTATAAGAACTACCTAAAGTGATGGAAACCATCTTGAGGGAAATATTTCTTTGAAGTGGAATTAGATTTTTTTATTTGGCATACCATTCGTTTTCATGAAGATGGCGGGGTTTATGACCCATAATGCAGTCAGCCACCAGGGGGCGATTGAAATATTTTGGCTTCACCTTTCAGGACCTGAGTGGCACTGATCTGGCCAGTCGCCACATGCTACAAGAGTGACAAAATCAATCACAAACCACAGCCAATCAGAAGAGCGTGTGGGCGGAGCTATCTCTGCAAGATAGCGTCTCCAGTGTTGCCAAGTCTACGGTTTTCCCGCGGTATTGGGATAATTTAACTGTTGTTTTTCATGTCCACGGGTTGAAGCGACCCCAATAACTTGATATTTATCCCCTGCAATGCAAATTTTACCAGGGGAACCTTGCCAAAAAACGAAAGCGATTTTTAACGCCCCGAAACTCCATTGGGCTAGTTTAGGGCTTGTTTTGAGTAGAAATTGGGCGGGTTTTGTTGTAAAAACATGGCAACCCTGGCTGTCTCCGACTTGTAACAAAAATGTAAACGATTTTAACATTATTCAGAATACATACTCAGTAAGTAATACAATATTTGTTTTTAAATACAGTTGCAAAGAGTTTACAGATTGAATGTTCTTGTTGACTTGTTGTTTTCAGGATCCGAGGTAAATTATCTATTATCTATATTGTCTATTAAAGTCACGCAAAAGGATATTGGAACTCAAATGAAACAATTTTAGTACTGTACAAAAAACGTCTATCTGAGATAATGACCTGTCAACCGCGACATCCCAGTAACCATTACAAAACAGAAGCTGCTGTTGCTGGTCGTCTGTTGTTTAATCAATATCACTGTTGTTAATACTAAGTAGGCTAATTTACATGTTAGACACAATATTGCCACTTACTTTACTGTTTTCCGAGCATCACACAGCAGTGGCCTTACTAAATGAATCAGTGTTCTGAACGGAAAGGTTGAGTGAATGATTCATTGACTCGCTGCCACCTACTGGTTGGTGTGAGGATGATGCAGAACGAGGCACTGAAAAATCCCCACCACTAATGAACAGACTGGGACCAGTTTTATACTAAGTTTATAAAAATGTGATTGCAGAATGCAGCAACGGATCATTTAAGTATTCTAGAGAGTGTGTAATAAAAATCAGAAAACTATTATCTAACAGCCGCTATAATCAGCCATGGTACCTCAGTGAACTTTAATCTTAGGTTTAGCTGATTAGTGGTGGACAAGGGTCATTATTACTATTGCTCATAACCAAACAAATCCCTCATCCTCAAGTACTAAACTTTGGCTCATAACCATGTGTTTATTCAACAGATATGAATGATACATACAGAGCAACTTTTTAAAAATGTTCTTGAACTTTTATGTTTCTCACAACAATAACAACAACAACAAAAAATGAGGATTGTGGCTCATATCTAGAGACCAAAATAAATTTAACAGACACAAACAACTCAGAATACACGGGCAACGTATTGGCAACCACCTACAACGGCCTATCATCATGGTGGAGAGTTATGCACAAGAAGACAGAACTCATATTTTCTGCAAAACTTGCCTTAAGGCCCATTCACACCAACGTTGATAACTATAGCAATACCTAAAGTTTTAATAATCGTTCTAATTCTGTGAGAATAATGTTCATACTACATCTATAACAACACAGAGGAACGTATGGAAGCCCATTTTCGCCACAGAATAAAAAAAAAAAAAGGTAATTGAAACATTTTCTCTCATAATTCGGACTTTTTATATATAAACTTGATATTCTGAGAAGAAAAGTAAGAATTGTAACAAAAAGTCACAATTAACTTTTGTATTTTTTATTCTGTGGCAGAAAGAATTCTGTGCATCTCACAATTCTGAGTTTTTCCTCACAATTCTAAATGTATTTTTCATAAATTCTTACTTTTTTCCTCCGAGTCTATATCTCACAAATTCCAACTTTTTTCTCATAATTTATTTCTCACAAATTCTGAATTTCCCTCCAGAATTCCCAGGTTTTATCCCAAATTTCTGACTTTTTTCTCACAATCTTTTTTATCAGAATTTCGAGTTTATATCTTGCAAATTCTGACTTTTTTTCCTCAGAATTCTCGTTATATCCCACAATTCTGACTTGTTTCTCACAAAGTTTATATCTCTCAAATTCTGAAATTTTTCTCACAATTCTGTTTATCTCTCAAAATTCTGACTTTTTTCTCAGAATTCTGAGTTTACATCTCACAAATTCCAACTTTTTTCTCATACTTCTGAATTTATTTCTCACAAATTCTGAATTTCCCCCCAGAATTCCCAGTTTTTATCCCACAATTCTGACTTTTTTCTCACAATCCTGTCTTTTTTTATCAGAATTTCGAGTTTATATCTTGCAAATTCTGACTTTTTTCCTCAGAATTCTCAGGTTATATCCCACAATTCTGACTTGTTTCTCACAAAGTTTATATTTCGCCAATTCAGAAATGTTTCTCAAAATTCTGAGTTGATATCTCACATATTCAAATGTGTTTTTCTCAGAATTCTCAGGTTTTATCTCAAAGTTTGACTTTTTTCCCAGAATTCTGGGTTTATATCTCAAATTCTTTCTCTCGAGGTTCAGCGTACACACCAAATGTAGCACTTAAATGGCAACAACTGGCTTCAATGTGACATACATGATGCTGACTAGTACTGTTTCCTCTCTGCAGGTTGACATCGAGGCAATAAAGGTTGAAATGAACAGAGAGCTACAGGAAGAACAGACCCTCCTTCATTAAAGCCTGACACGGCAGATCCAGCGAGCCTGAGAATTCCAGCTCATGGGTCCCACAGTCCCGCCACGAGGGTCCATTCATCCTTAGACTGTCATGTGCCGCAACTAAAGTTTCCCTTCCAGCAAACACTCATCTCACCTTCTTCTAGG
Organism: Sinocyclocheilus anshuiensis; assembly: GCF_001515605.1. Classification (NCBI taxonomy): domain Eukaryota; kingdom Metazoa; phylum Chordata; class Actinopteri; order Cypriniformes; family Cyprinidae; genus Sinocyclocheilus; species Sinocyclocheilus anshuiensis. Next base: position 1,648,903 of record NW_015555730.1, read on the forward strand.
AATATTGTCTGATAATGCAGCCAATGCAAAGCATGCAAACGGTTCATACTCTGTAACTCTGGCTTCAGTAGGCACGTGTGAGCATGGCACGGCTGGGAAGCGTGAAACAAACGGGATTCTCGGCTTATGATGGGACGGTTGTCGTGTGTATAAGAGAGATGTGCCTTTTAAAAGAAGCTGTGGCTCACATATGGAGTGATTTAACACTCTCAGACAAAATTGTATAGGGATTTAATTTGCTACATTTAAATATCTCATTTCTCAGGATTTAATATATTTTTAATAGCTATTCCATTGTGTTGTGTAATATATGCATACATGTAGCTCGTGTAGTGTAATTTTTTTGGACATCTTCTAGCCTTCAGCCCAACCATTGTCTCAATATGCATAGATAAAACACAAGATCCCACAACAAGGTATGAATGTGCAATAACATTAGATGTAGTTTTTCTTTGGGATGTCAGCAAAAGAAATATGTTCCAGATAAATACATTTGCATCAGCTAAATAAATTACTAGATGAAATATTTTTGCCTTTCGACATGATTAGTTTAGAAATTATATAACAATTGTTTTATAATTGCAAAACCACTGGAAATATAAAGCTAAAATAGCAACACCAATGATTTTAGATAATAGATCCAAATGATTTGAATGTACACTACTGTTCAAAGTTTGGGGTCAGTCGTTTTTTTTTTAAAGCTTTTAAAATAAGTTTATTAAAATACAGTCATAAACACAGAAGAAAAAAAAAACAGTAATACTGTTAAATATTACAATTTAAAATAAGTTTCCAGTAATGATATATTGTAAAATGTATTTATTTCTGTGATGCAAAGCTGAATTTTCAGCACAATTTCTCCAGTCTTCAGTGTCACATGATTCTTCAGAAATCATAATAATATGCTGATTTGCTGCTCAAGAACATTTCTGATTATTACCGATGCTTTTCCTGCTTAATACTTTTGTGGAAATCACCTTTTTAATGTAGAATTCTCTGATAAATAGAAAATTCCAAAGAACATTCATTTGAATGTAATGTTTTGTAACAAATGTCTTTATTGTAACTTTTGATTATTTGATGCATCTTTGCTGAAAAAAAAATAAAAAATACCGACCCCAAACTTTATAGCTATATTAAATTTCTCATAAATATTACTAAAATTCAGTAATACTATATTAAGGTTTTATGTTAGCAGGTGCAATGGCTAACAAAATTTAACAATAATTTCACAGCATTTCTTATGGTTTCTGTTTCTTATGTTTTTAATGAAACGTAGGAGATTTGTGACAAATTACAATATCAACCAAATGAATATTAATTTTTTTAATTCAATTTTTCACTCAATCTGTTATGCTAATATTTCATACCCCACTGTATATATTCAATTCTATTCCTTCACCTATACACACTGCCATAATTACATCTTGCATCTCAATAGCTGTCAGCTGTTTTTGAGCAAACACACAGACCACACATCTAGATTCGTGTTTTTATTTTCATTTAGATATGCATTTACACGCATATTATAAAGCAAATATACAAATAACAAGCTGTTTTGAACAAGTTAGAAATCAATCGGCCCTAGCCTCTGAAATAATATTCGTACAGATATGGGCAGGCTCAAAACATAAGAAAAAAAACACTAAAGAAATGGAAGGAACAAAAACAAAAAAACAAAGCAGCTTGTGGCATTGGATCAGTCCCGAGAGATCACTGAGCAGCACCAGAACGCCAGCGAGAGAGACCAACAGAAATGAAGCCGATGAACAGTGCAAACACACGAGTGTGAGTGTGTTGAAGTGTGCAGGAGTCGTCGTCAGAGAGCCTGAGTGCTGTCTTTGGTAGGCAGTCGAATGTGTCGTCCCAGGGACGCTAGGAAACGATGCTACGCCGCCTCGCTAACATTCAACGCAGCCTCGTCCAGTACTTTTGAATTCATAAGACACAAACCGGAAAACAAATGTGGTTCATCTATGATCCAAAAGGCACCACGAGTCAATACAGATGAAAAAAAAAATCACTTCATCAGTTGAAACAACCTGAATGTGATTACCATCATAGCCTTTACAATGAAAGTAGTTGAATTTTCTTGTTTCAAGCAGGATGCAGATCTTTCTGATTCATGGACAACTTATTCTTTTTTAAACAGCCAGACTCGCTTCCTCCCATGAAAGGGTTTGGTCAAGTTCCCCGTCCTACCAGCAGGGGGCGCGACACGGCTTCGTCCCGCTCTTCACCGAAGCAGTGGCTTCAACACATCTACTTTTCCCAAAAATGGAAAATACACAGTGACACCAGACGAGAGAAATGAAAAGTAGCCCAAGAAACTAAAACTATTGCCTGGTCCCTCATGAGCTCAGCTTGTATGAACATCTTGATAAGGGCATCGGATCCCTCCAGACTTCCTCCAACTAAAGCTATATGCTGGCTAACTAAGAGTATATGTGTACACGTGTAGTGAAGGTGCTCCCGTCAGTCGCATGGTATCCGTCAAAAACGCGTCATGGTCATATTTCAGTCCAAAATTACATTTAAAGAAAATGAAGCCTGTTTGTAGAAACGATAAGGTTTGTGACATTTTCATGAAAGTTAAGCACATTTTCCCTCCCAATTCGAATGACTGTATTACTGGAAAAAAAATCTTATTACTGTAATGCAAAAATTATATACATTTAAATAATGGTAGCATTTGTACTGCTGATTTTTTCTTTCTTTTTATTTTACAGTAATACAGAAAAAATACAGTTTTATAGTATTAAGAATCTAGTAAGAATAATCAGGAATTACAAAAACTATACTACAATAAAGAGAAAGAGCGAGAAAAATGTGCTTAAACCCACCCAAAAATGAGAATTCAGTCATCATTTACTCATCCTCATGTTGTTCCAAACCTATTCGAGTTCATAAAAGATATTTTGAAGAATGTTGGTAACCAAACCGTTTTGGTTCCCATTGACTTCAATTGTATTTTCTAAATATATCTTCAAAATCTTCTTTTATGTTCCACATAAGAAATACAGGTTTGAAACAGCATGAGGGTGAATGATGACAATGTTCATTTTTGGGTGAACTATCCCTTTAATTAACATGAAAATGTCACAAATCAAACTCGTCCTAAACAAAGGCTTCATTTCCAGGATGCAAGGAATTATATTTCTCTTCTTTCCTTTTAATTTTGGGGTGAAGAACGAGCTGGACACGTCTCACTCCTCGCCGGTGAGGTTCTTCATCTCAGCGACACTGAACACTGAAACAGAGGCATGTGTGATTGACAGCTACATCAGCATCTTCAGTCTCGGTGCATCACTTCCCGCCTTACATTCATCTGTTGCCTTTCTGAATCTTATCCGAGCTTCGGTCCAACTGTAAGCGCTGACCGAATGTCGGTCAAACGGTAAACTTTGGTCACAGCGAGCTTTCTGAAACCTTGAGGCGCATCCTGCCCTTCCTTCTCCAACGTTCAAAAAAACAAAACAAAAAATCGACCAACCGGGATGTTAAACCTCCATGAAACGAGCTTTGAAATCTTCAGTTCAGTGTGCAATCCTTGGTAATGAAGGTTAGCTGTGAAAGCTAGCATGTATGTCTGCTTATATCTCTGTTTGAACGCAGGCGTTACGCACAGGACTAGTCGGCTGAGGAAGGTTGTTATTGTGTTCTTTAGGCGAGCTCTGGCCCGCGTCAGCTGCACATATTAAACTCACATTCTCCTCCGCAATGTAGCATAGCGGGCGCTCTGCCGGCCCGTCAGGGGTCAGAGGGGCGACCGCAGCTTGCGGAACGGGACAGTTCTCCAGCCGGTCGTTCTCGACCTCTGGAAGCGGGCTGACCGCTCCACCTGTGTTGGGTTGTCGGACGTGAGACTCGTAGCAGGGCGGTCTGCAGGCGTCCAGGTCGGAGCAGCTGAACTCTGAGAAGTGGCTGGAGTGTGAGTCGGCCACAGACGGCAGGCTGCTGCTCAGAGAGGGCGAGTCTAACTCGCTGGAGTTGGTGCTGCGGCGCTCCAGCAGCTGGGCGTCCATGTCTTCTCGCGTCTCGTTGATCTTGGTTCCGCCGCTCTTTTTGCGCAGCTTACCTTTGCACTTCTTGCCGGAGGAGGAGGAAGAGGTGGAGGACGGCTCCTTGGCCCAGCGAGAGGTAACGCACTTGCCCTCGTGGGGACAGCCGGCAGGGGAAACGCCGTGCACGTGTCCTCCGCTGCTGCCGTCGTCCATACTGCTGCTGCCACTGTGGTGCCTGAGCTTCCCTCGCTTGGACTCCACATCCACCTGCACCTCCATACTGTTCCCATCCCTGCTGCACAACAACGTCTGCTGTTAATGACAGCTCAAGCTCCATCACTGAGCCACCTCACATTCTTTTGGATAAATGTGACCCTGGAGCACAAAACCAGTCTTAAGTCTTCGGGTATATTTGTAGCAATAGCCAACAATACATTGTATGGTTCAAAATGATCGATTTTTCTTTTATGCCAAAAATCATTAGGATATTAAGTAGAGATCATGTTCCATGAAGATATTTTGTAAATTTCCTTCCGTAAATATATCAAATCGTAATTTTTGATTAGTAATATGCATAGCTAAGGACTTCATTTGGACAACTTTAAAGGCAATTTTCTCAATATTTAGATGTTTTTGCACCCTCCGATTCCAGATTTTCAAATAGTTGTATCTCGGCCAAATATTGTCCTTTCCTAACAATACATCCAACCATACATCAATGGAAAGCTCATTTATTCAGCTTTCAGATGATGTATAAATCTCATTTCTCAAAACATTGACCCTTATGACTGGTTTTGTGGTCCAGGATCACATATGAACACAGACCTGTCCAGAGGCAGGTAGGCATTGAGAATGGATCCAGCCATTGCTTTGGTACTAGCGTTGTCACTGATTGTCCCCAGACTGACGGTGCCGGACTCCCCGCTCAGACTGCAACGCTCCTTTTGGACATCAGCTTGAACTTCCAACCTGAGAAACACAAACAGCACATTTAAAGGAGTCATGTGATGTGATTTCAGGTTTTCCTTTGTCTTTGGAGTGTTACAAGCTGTTCGTGCATACAGTATACAAGATCTGTAAAGTTACAAACACTAAAGTCTCAAACCCAAAGAGATATTCTTTATAAAAGTTAAGAGTCAGTCACACCTACCTAAAACGGCTCGTTCTAACACGCCCCCACATGTCTACGTCACGATGTGGGAAGATTTGCATAACGCCGCCCAAATGTTCACGCAAAGAAAGAAGGCGTAACTTATATTCTCGCTGTAGTATTGTTGTTGCCGCCACCATGTCGTGGAGACGCTGTTTCCAAATATGGTAGGGGCGTAACATTTCCGTCACACGCTTGAGGTGTTCGGCCAATCACAACGCACTGGATAGCTGGCCAATCAGAGCAGAGCTTTTCAGACCGATGAGCTTTGTAAAAATCGACGTGTTTCAGAAAGGCGGGGCATAGAGGAGAAACAATAATGTACAGTATGTGGAAAATAATGTGTTTTTTGAACCTTAAACCACGTAAACAAATTGCATTTCACCAAATACACAAAATAATGTTCTTTTTAGCATTGTTATATGACCCCTTTACGGCCTGTTAACTGATCCAAATGTCTACATGAATTTTCACGTGCAATTTGTCTGTTCAGACCATTGCGTGAAAACAGTAGGCTTTAGGTTATTTTTGGAAAAACTGAAATACCCGTTAGTCTGCTACACAAAAGTGTTGCACAGCTTTCCATTTCTGAGACCTGCTGAGAAGTCCAATCGTATTTACATGTTTTCAAACAGCTGTTGAGACTTTTGTATTCACTATGGTGGTTATCAAACAACTAGTGGTTGACCAATATAATCGCCAAGGCTGAAATTTATTTTAATACATTTTTTTAATTACCAGGCAGTAAGATTTCCTGTTTGGCCCATAAGTGTTGGAAGCTGCCTAATTAACTGAAAGGCAAACGATATACTACTTTATTTGATAATACTTTAGTTTAGGGACCAATTCTCAAATACGCAAGTCTTTGAATATCTAACAAACATTTAGGCCCGGTTTCACAGACAGGTCTTAGGGTTAAGCCAGGATTAAGCCATAGTTCAATAAAGCAATAAGCCCAAGAAGCCATGGTTTACAGTGAATTTACACCCCTTCGCTGTTATAAATTCACTGAAAACCACGGGGCTTATTGCTTTTATAAAACAGAATTATTTTTCCGCCAAACAATGTAGTTCCTCAGAATCAGTTGTGGTTCCAACAAAGTGGTTGCCGAGCAACACAAAGTAAACAAAGACGTATGTTTGTAGTGTAATTTACAACAGCTTCGAACACAGCTCAACCAATCAGAATCAAGGACCGGAACTATCTGCTTTATAATCAAAACATTTAAGTAGCTTTTATAAACGTGCCTTAGAAAAAAAAAACATTACTGGTGTGCTTTACTTGTCTTGAGACTAAACAATGACACTTACATATTTTAAGATTTTAGACTGGGACCAGGCTTAAGCCTTGTCTGTGAAACCGGGGGGGAAATGTGACATCTCACAAACCAGCTGTTAGATCTCCTTGTGTGCATAGCCTGCATAAAATGTGTCTACTCTTTATGTGACGGACGGTCCACGTGAATGATCTTCCATCTTCCTAAATACTGTGTTCACGAGCGCCACCAGGTCATGGTTTTATATAATAGCAGAGGTTCTGGGCATGAGACCAGAAGCATGAATCCTATTGGCAGGCTAGTTTTCTTGCAGTGCGATGGAAAAGACATTAAAACTTCTATGTTAAAGAAAATCTGTTGCCTTGGCCAGTATTTCTCAGCCCTGTTGCTTTTACTTTTGCATGTCTCTTTATTCAAACACACCTGATTCAGGTCATCAGCTCATTAGTAGAGTCCAAGACCTGAAATGGGTGTGTGAGAGGATACGCTCAACATGTGCAGTGTTGGGGGCCCCAGAAACACAAATGCGAATGTTCATGTCAGTCAGAACAGCCATTTGTTTAAATTAAAATGTTAATCGATCTTTTGGGATCTGGCAGATGTTTTGCATTTTGAATTTTATAGTATGTCCACAGTCACATCACACTACATAGGGATGCACGATATTAGATTTTTGCCGATATGCCGATATTTTTCAAATCATTTTGGCCGATAGCCGATGCCGATATACATTTCCCTTTGTTTTGAAAAAACACCAAGTCTCTCCTGTGCAGAAAATATAAATTATTTTTAATTTTGGTTAGTTTTGAGCAAAAACTTATTTGTTAGAAGTATTAAACATTATTAAAGTTCTTTTTTAATGAGAGTACATTAAAAGCCGTGAAAATAACTAATAAAATAAATCTCTGCTGTTTTTTTTTTCTCAGATAGATGTAGTTGCAACCTTAAGATTTTATTTGTGGATTTATCAGTAATAGATGGTCTAAAGCAAAAGAGCTGTAAAAATGCTAAAAATCTTTTACAGCACCTTGTATTTAAGTTTTCATAATCCATGTGAAAAAATATATTACATATTAATGGATAAATCTGTAAATTTAATTTACAAGTGTCATGTTTGTGATTTGTATTCATGTAAGCAATAGCTTCTGACCTTTAAATCAAAACAGACTCGTGATTTTATGACATCGACATTGCTTAATTTCTTCAGAAACTCTGAGCTTATAAGTAGGCCAACAGCGCCCCCCCCAAGTAACTAAAACTCCGTACCGGACGGGCATTAGGACCTGGGGGAAGCTGCTACTGCACCTGCTAGAAACAGTTGACTCTCTCTCGCACCACATGCGTCCTTCTGAACGTACATTCTCAGATTAAATGCAGTGATACAAAACGGTGAAAAGTTTTATATATAATGATATAACCATCATTCAGGCAAAAGTTTACTTCAAGAATGATCACACTGTGCTGACGTGTGTGGGTGTGATCTTATCACTATCAAACCCTGAGCACATGTGAGCTATCCATCTTATCAGCAAGGCATATCGGCATAATTTTTTCAAATCGGCTGATGCCGATGTTTACAATTTTGAGCCTTTATTGGCCGATTCAGATAACGTTCTGATAATATCGTGCATCCATAAAAATACATGCCCCTTAAAGGCCATTTTTGGTCAATAATGTGTGCACAAAATGCCATGCAGACACTGACCTGTTAAAGCAGTTGACCATGGCACTTCCTGACAAGCTGCCAGTGATGCTGGCCCCGGCGAGGGCCATAGTGCTGGCGTTCTCGCTCAGGTTGTCTCTCATTGCTCCAATACGCTCCATGTGGCTCCCGCTGGCACTCAGGCTGCCCGTCAGACCCCCCACACTGCCCTCGCCGATGCTGGGGTTATGCCTGGTCTCTGCTACCGAAGTGGTGTCTGATAGAAGAGAATAGATAGAAAGGGGTCATTTACAGCAGTTCATAAAAATGTGAAGCATTTTGGGGGAAAAAAACAAAAGCAAAAAAACAATCAGTAGTACTGTGCCAGTGTTTGGTTTTTGAGATTTGCACTACAAGCCTGATTAGGGCTCTACAAAACATACCGAATGAACTGCAGTCATAAAAATGGAATTTACTGTACAAGGCAGAATGTCATTTTAAATAAATCAAAAGTACAGCTAATCAAATTGCAGTATGGATTAGTGTCTGTAAATATTAAAGTGCAAAAAGACTTCAAATATAAAGTTTGCATGTTTCTGTGTAAATGAATGGCACGGTTTCATCTACTACCCAAACTCAAGCATGCATGATGCTCAGTGTTTTCAGCATCTGCTATACATCTCACTGTACAAGGACATGAACTTCATCTCTAAAGCTGCTCTCAGAGTCACAATTTTTCATCCATGTTTTAATTTAAACGTAAACCTTGTTGTGCAGCATTTTGTTTGTCAAAATTCCATTTGATTCCATTTTACAAGACATGCATTTTATGCGTCCTATGGATTATTAGCATTTTTGATGACAGACTTGTATTAACATCATAAAACAGATTCAAGAAATTAAAAGAGAACACAAAAAAATCATTACATACAGCACTATTAATGATTTTTTAATTCAAGTTTTAATGAACTCAACTGATTAGCTACACATCCTTTTTGATTATTCAAATTTAAACCATTTAGACATACACGTTAATCTGAGAAACCTGATTTCTCTTACACATAGCACGACCACGAAACCTTTTGCCTCAGGCTTACTCTGTACATCAGAACAAAAGCTACTTGTTCCCAGAGTTACATGAGCTTCACAGGAATTATTTGGTGTTTGAGAAACAAAGCTACTTGATCCTTGAGTTCCAGGAGTTGTGTCTGGAAAAGGATACACTCCGTCTCTAGATATGGCTCACCTTCAATGCAAGTATGTGGGGGGGACCAGTAAATCTAACACATTCACTTCACACATTTGACTTAAACATGAGCGAGGAGGAGAGAAAGTGTGAAATGTGATAGACAACTCTTTGGGGAGGAGAGAAAGTGTGAAATGTGATAGGCAACTCTTGGGGGAAAGACAGCCAAGACAGGGACTGTGAATGAGAGGATGACTGTGAGAAGGACAGATTCTGAATGCTTTAAACATTGTTTGGCTTCTCAGCCTGTGGCATTGAGGTGTTTGCATTCAGTGAGGTTCACTCACCAGTCACAGCAGCTCCGGTGCCCACGTTCATGTCGTTCTCGTCATCGAACTCAATGCGCACACCTTTACCATTCCCCGCAGACACGCCGCAACCACCGCTGCGGCACAGAGAGATGGGCACCACACCATAGACGTATGCCAACATGATGGGCACTCCTATCCCTGCACGGACACACAATATAACACTTACACAAAACTGCAACCTCTAAACTAGATGATTATCAATGAAATTGGCATTTCCTGATGGAAATACCATTCACACAAAGCACGATAACTATAAAGTTTTAGTAATCATCCAAATTCAATGAGAATAGGGAAAGCCACTATAACGATAACGAAAGAGAGGGACGATATTGTTGGACACACTTTCCAAACAATTTTCCCAGCTGATAAACCTTAAAACATTGACAGCCAATCACCCGACTTCAATAAGCGTGAGCAATTAAAGTGGCAGATGACAAAACTGCAGCTTGTGCTTCTTATGCAAGGCTCTAGACTGCGACCAAAATGCTCGCACTTGCGAACATTTTTGGATAATGTGCGAGTTAAAATTTGACGTGGTCGCATTTGTTTAAGTGCAAAATGACGCGAATATTGAGGAAATGGCAGACGGAGGATTTGGTTTTCACACTAAAGTAATGTAAAAGACCGCTTAAACCAGAGAAGGTGAACATGTTGGTATTCTTGTGGAAAAAAAAAACCATGCAAGTACTGTCACCGATAGCAAGTTTAGTTTTACTTTTCTTTTTGTTTTCGTTTTAAAAAGCTTGTTATCTTTGCTGTTTACCTCACGTTACGCTATGGAGGCCTTCTTTATTTTTTTTGTTTTTTATTTAGGCTATTTGATTCCTCAGTGTTTGCTAAACATTCTGTAATTTATTAGTCAGTATATAATACAGCATGTGGTGTATGCCATGCCTCATCTTATTCGTTTTTGTTAATAAACGCTATGCAAGCTAGTTTGTCACTTTAGCCTACTGTTTTATTTTTGTTGTGCTTTTTAATTAAGAATAACAATGAATCGATCTTTTGTTTTAGTCTTAAAAAGTGAAAGATGTATAGATAAGCAAAACAGACAATTATCTTTTTTTGTAAAACGTGACGCCAAGATCACGAATTCGAAAGTGAAAGCGTCCAAAGTCTGGCTTATAACACAGCAAAAGAGGAACTCCCGTTCACAAAATTGAAATCACAAATAATACTACTGATGAAAAAGAACGGGTTGAATGTTGAACACTTTCGTTACCATATAACTATAAACTCTGATAAAAGTTAATCAGCATGCATTGATTAATCCCATGTTGTAGCAAAAAAAAATAATAATTGCGACCAAATGATTTGCTCGTGCGACCTGAGAAAGTTAGTCACAAAATGAGCGACCAGTGGGAAGAATGAGTCTAGAGACCTGTTTTGAACAGATCATTATCGTGCATTGGGTTGTTGGTTGGCGTTTTAACAACATATCAGCTTCCTTTGTTAATTTCATGGTTAGTAACAAGTTCAAATAGTATAAAAGAGCAATTTCAAAACCTATAAGGTTTAAAAACTCAGGGTTGAAATTGTCAAAAAACATTTGAGTGTGTTTGCAGAGAAATATCATTTCCTAAGAGAGCTTAAACCAGCACAATTTAATAAAATGTTTAAAAGATAGTAGATAGTGGTCATGAAGTGCATATTTGTGGATCTTCATTTGATATTAAGAACTTGTGTATGATTCTGCAATATCTTATTTGGCATCATGTATATTATGTAGATCTGATCCCAGTGATTACTGAAAACAAAGATGCGATTTCATAGTTTGTTGTTGGTACACTGATCACATCCATTTTACCATTTGTTGATGTTAGATACTTTAGCAGTTTTAAGATCTGAGGGATTTATGAAACATTAAATCTGTGGAAAGTGCTTCTTTAGCAGGAGCGTCTGCTTGTTTGATACCTTTGATTCCACAATGTCCAGGCTATCGTGCAATGGTGTGGACACTAATATATTGTAGTTATTACAGTTATTATGCTTGATTAAACGTTCTTTAGTATTACATTTTTAGGCAAGCTTAATGCGTCGTGTATAAGCCCAATTAAAAAGTTAGTTGGGGCTAAATTAATTGCAGACATTTAATATAGGTTTATGGGTTTAGAACAAACAAATTATTTCATAAAACAAACGGCAATTCAAATCATAAAGTGAATCATCAGACAGAAAAAAAGAAAGAAGTCTGCTTACCAACAGTGACAGCAGCAACCGCTGGAGACACGATCACTGACAATGTCACCCCGCCGGCTATGACAAGGTTCCTCTTGTGCTTGGAGATGTCCTTCCCCTCATAACGATTATGAATCTGAAGCAGATGGATTCATAGACTGAGTGAATAAACACATCCCTCTGCCATCACCCTGCTCATTATTCTAGATGAAATCACGCTTTGGTTACTCAGAATGCTAGCATAATTTCCCACTTGATGATCTAACAAGAGTCTCTTGAAGATCGAACAAGGCTGGTAAGTGTGCGATAAGACATGTAGGTTTTCATATTTCACAATGCAGCGCTCAGTTAGGATTCAGGTCAGATAAACAGAGGTTATGGAAATCCCTTCATAATGAAATTCAGACTGAACAGCACATATCTGAAGTGTTATTAATCATTGTACAAGTGACCCAGTTTGCAGTGGATTAATCTGGTTCAGAGACAGGCTGCATATTAACTCGCGCAAAACCAAATCCTTAATGTAATACACTAAATTATACTACATTAATGCTATTTGCTGGACATATAAATCTTTAAATCTATTAATACAGATGTAAAAATAGCGCTTGTCAAACTGATTTTAACACGCTGGCACCAGTTTCTAAAAGCGTTTATAATAAGCAGTGTTCTTCTAGTCGGATAAAACAAAGGCCCTTATTATCTTGTAGTCATGACAAAGGCATTTGGAGAAACTGGTTCACAACAGAAGCTGTCACAGGAAATGCTGCCAAATTAATCAACTGTCAAACTATTTTTCATCAATTTAGCCCACGCCATGTGCCAATGAGTTCAATCCAAGTTAAGGCTGATAATACAGTACTGTAATGACTTTCTAATCATTACTGATGACTAAGATTATGCACTATTATCAGAATCATTAGCATTCATGAACGTTATTAAAATATATGCGGGCTTTCTACACACAGGCAAAAAGACAGACAACATGAGATATAATTTTTAAACTAGATAAAAATGAGTTTCAGTTTGAATGGTCAGATCAGATTTTAAGCTGTGCAATCTATCAAAACCAAATATATAATTGCAACATGGCTCGGTGTGAACACTGTAACGCTGCTAAAAATGCAGAAAATAAGATTTAAAATATTAGTATTGTAATTTTACAGTTTTATTATAACATTTTTATTACTGTTTTAAATGCCATTTTTATTTTACAGCATAATATAATAGAATTATTTATTATTAATATAAAACTATAAAATAAAAAACACCAAATCATTATTTTATAGTCCTTTTGAATGGGTCAAATACGTGGCCTATGAAAAATCAAGTGGAAAGAGTAAAAAAAAAAAAAAGGTTACTGATATGGTTATGGTTATTGAAAAGAATAGTTTTAAAGTCTTCAGAGTAAAAACTAACTGTTGGCTTTTTATGAGTTTAGCATCCTGCAATCAACAGAGACCGTTTCTAGATCTCAGTCCTCTTTTTTCACAATGACAGCTACTCTCAGTTGTTAAAGAAAATCTCTAGGCACCAAGCTGATTCTCATCATTACTATGGAGCTGGTGCAGGTATACCAAATAGCACTGTCTGAAAATGTTCAAAAGATTGGGTTTGAAAACAAATAAATTAAAACCTCACTCTTCATTCTCCACAGTGTTTAGTTTAGCCACCCACCTTTCTGCCCACATACACAGGAATCCCAATGATCATTGCAGGTATGGCAATGCCAGCAATCAGTGCAATGCCAACCGGAGCGCCCACAAGTGTGCCCAACTGCCACAGGATTTTCTTCTTCCTGCTCCAAGGCTTCTTACCCCAGAATGTGCATCCTGAAGGACTGTGTCAGGAACAGAGAAGTTACAAAATGTAGAAATGTAACCTTAGCACAAAAATAATTCTGATGACTGCAGCTTTGGCCTTCATCCGTTCTCAGGTCAACTGTCAATAATGCATTTAAATTTAGATGTCTGATTGATGTCAACACTGCAGTGGTGTTCAGGACACTGACCTCAAGTAGTGCAGGTCAGAGATCTCCTTCATACACAGCCAGCAGAACTCACAGCCGCACACAGCGCAGGTCATGTGATTACAGCTCCCATCGTTCATCTTGATGATGTAGGCCGCACAGCGGGGACATGGCTTTATGTCATCGGCTTAGAGAGACACAGACAGAGCGGTTAAAACCACTGCTGGTTGACAGTTACGAGATTTAGGACATTTTCATACTAGGTTTGAAGATTTGGTACAAACCACAATGTGTCAGTTGATTAGAGAGCATTTGATTTAGAAACAAACAAGAGAAAAAGAGAAAAATCACTTATCACTTTTATTCATACAGTGTTGTATTTTGCATTTGATTACTTTATTCAATTTCTGTAGTATTTCTAATCTGAATACTGTCAGACAGATTACCTGAAAAATTTTTTAATTTAATTTGTATTTTTTGATCCATTGTATGTAGTTGTTCTATTGCTTGTTCGATTGACTGTTTACTTGTCTTTAATAAGCTTGAAAACTTTTTACTTATATTAGTTGTAGGGACTGATAGTTTTTACTGCTCAGTAAAAGTAAAAATAGCCTTAAAAACCAACATGAAAAAGAATGGAGATAACATTGCAATTCTTGCTGGGAAAAAAAAAGTTATATTTTTCTAACATTGCCCACCACTAATTCGATTGGTTTGATTTTAGAGGCAGTGGTTTTTAATTTTCATAATGCCAAGACCCGTGGGAAATGTCCCATGTAATGAGCTGCCAGGACCTTTTCTGTTATTTTACAGATTGATTTTTTACAGTGTAGTTGACAAATCCACTGCAGTAGTGCATGGGATTTAACGGTTTGTGTGTGTGTGTGTGTTCGGTGGGCTCACCAGCAGCGCCGCTCTCCTGGCTGTAGCTGAGTGACGAGGATCTGAAGGGTCTCAGCCGGAGGCTCTGAGCTCTCTGCTGTCGGGCGGCGTCGCAGGTCTGATTTGGGTGCCACAGTTGTTTACAGTGGTAACAGAACTCAGTCCCACAGCCCTCTCGACCACACGTGATCTTTGGACAGCTGGCACAACCGAAGGCAATGACTGCATACCTGTCAAATCAAACAGACAAACACTTTCTCAGCTATACACAATGCATGAGCTCATACATATCATCAAACAAGAAGAAAATCTCTATTAGTATTAGCACAGTTAACTAATACTTCATGTTTGTTCAAATCTCCAAACCAGAGTATGATCAATGACCACATTATCCAAAACAGCTGCAGCTATCTGGTAACAATGCAAGTCGATGATGGTCAATCTAGATTAATAGCCCTGCTAATCTGAACTGAAGGCATCATCAATTACAGCAGGCACTGGCCATTGTGACCCGATCATTATTGAGAACCTATTAAATGGTGCTGCAAGTTGTGCTTGTCTGCAGAGCTAATGGTTGTTGTAAAGTCACAACATGCAGATGAACATATCTGAGAGACAGCGACAGGATCACAAGTGATGTGCGTGCTAGACAAGAGTTACATAAGAGCCTTTAACACTCATTATCATGTGAAAAAAAAAAGAACACTAGAAGCTGAGAAAAGATCCTGAATGTGCACTACAGGATCAGCCAGTTATTCCAGCCTCATCAAACCTCATGAGTCTGCACGTGGATTGACAATTACTAGAGCCTGACCGATATGGGTTTTTTGGGGCCGATACCGATATTAGGGGGTAAAAAAAGGATATCTCGCTATATCGGCCGATATTCTTTGTGTATATTATAGTACAGTACCAGTCAAAAGTTTGGACACTTTCCCATTCGTGTGTCCAAACATTTGACTGGTACTATATATAGAATACAGTATATACATAAACAGAATATATATACATAAACGCATTTTTTGCAATGATCACTCAAATGTGGTGATGAAACACTTTGACGTGACAGAGATATGAAATGGAGGCAGGACATTTAACAATTTAACAAACTTTATTATCCAAAATGAGTCTGACATCAGTGCACTGAACAGTAAAGTTGAAGTTTAATCAACTTTAATTCAATTCAATTTCATTCAACTTTATTCCGTTGAAGTTTATTTCACTTCGGAACATTCATTCACGGATTTGCGCTACTGTCTTCACACACAGACGAAACTTACTAGAGAAGTGTGAAGTGTGACATAATATACTAGACGTACACTCGATTCACATTCGAGAGGGTTCCTCGAGCTGAAGGGATTCCCCGAATTTGGCACGGATTCGCCGCACCGTTACGGAGATATGGCCGTTCAAAGTTTCAATGGTTTTCCATAGACTAAGCTTTAAAGCGTTTCATCCAGGTCGCCAGTAGCAAACAATGGAGCATGCTCTGCTGGACAAACTAAGTAATTACACCATTTCAAGCATTTTATCTGCGTTATATGTTCTGTAAAAAAAAAAAGTTCATATTGGCGGCATATTCATCGGCCGATAATATCGGCAAAATGATATATCGGTCGGGCTCTAATAAATACACAATAAATAATTTGATACAAAAGAAGCTAACGCTGTCATCTGGGTCAACTGTTGGTTTTCCGTCTGAGAAAAGCCTCCACTACATCTGTTTCCACAAACAAAGTGGCCATTGTTATTGGAGTTGCCCATATTTCTACATGACTCTGAGAGTGTAAGAGTAAACACAACGCTGGAGACATGAGACGCCCCCCGTCTGATCTACAATGAACCCTAACAAAAGATAGTAATGTCAAAATAAGGAGTGACAGCACCAGAACAAGAGTCAAACAAGACTACTCCACCACAGCACAAAGAAAGCCTTGCATGCGCCTCACACAGCATAAAACATGGAACAAAGCTTTTCCACTTTTTTTAAACACTGCATATTTGTCTTCCAAGACAGCGAACTCTCAGCCAACCCTGCAACAATGCAGAATCAATGCAACTCACTCTGCCTGCTGTTCACATTAACCAGGAACACACTCCAACGTCTGACGGCCAGAAAGGCCCTCATTCTGATCAGCGTCTTCTCTTGGAGATGGTCAAGTCTACTTAATTTTGGGGGAACCAACAATTTCACTTTACTTAATTAAACAATAACCCTATCTATATGTTTCCTAGCTGAGGGGAAAAATGGCTATAACAGAAAAGAGAAATGAGAATATTCACACAGTCTGCACCTCTTTAGTCTTTTTTTTTTTACTTTTTGAAAGTTTATGCGCACCAAAGCTGTATTTATTTGATAAAATACAGTAAAAAATGTGATTTAATTAAGATGTAATTTTTCTCTGATGGCGAAACTTATTTTTTAGCGGCCATTAAGGTGTTTTAAATGCCTTTTAAAGAAGTCTCTCATGCTCACCAAGGCTGCGTTTCACCCATCACCCATCAAAGCATACCTCAACATATATAACTGCAACCAAACCTGCCATGACATTTAGACTAGTTCTCGTTTCCTACACTGATGTTTTGACACGTGTTTAAAAAGTACCTAACAAAAAGTACCTAATTTCTCTATGTATCTGGGGAAAGCTCTTTGTTATGCACACAAATATACACATCCTCCAAAGTGACAGGTGTAATAGCGCCTACTAAAAAAAAAAAAACAAGTGCACACAATAACCAAAGACGACAAGAGAAAACAGGCAGCTCAAAAGGTTGTGTTATCATTGAAACACAGGGCACAGCTGGGTGCAGATCTGTGCAGAGATGAGTGCGTATTTAATTAAGATGTAATTTTTCTCTGATGGCGAAACTTATTTTTACACTGCATGTTTTGACACGTGTTTAAAAAGTACCTAACAAAAAGTACCTAATTTCTCTATGTATCTGGGGAAAGCTCTTTGTTATGCACACAAATATACACATCCTCCAAAGTGACAGGTGTAATAGCGCCTACTAAAAAAAAAAAACAAGTGCACACAATAACCAAAGACGACAAGAGAAAACAGGCAGCTCAAAAGGTTGTGTTATCATTGAAACACAGGGCACAGCTGGGTGCAGATCTGTGCAGAGATGAGTGCGTAGCATGACAAGATCTGCTGCCAGGCTCTCCACTGGCCTGATAAAAGACTCAATTCAAAGTGACAGTGTCACCCGTGTCAGGCCTCCAAAAGTGCTGATCACAACACAATACTGTGCCTTTGGCTTGTGCTAACTTCAGATGATGTCCAAAATATATTTGGCTCAGAGCGCCAAAAAAAAACAAAAAAAAAAACAAGGATTCAACAAGAGGAAAGCTGAATCCCTGACCAATAACTGCAATTATAATTAAGTTACAAGTCAGAACTCTCTGGAGCCTCCTTTATAATTAATTATTTATCCCTTCTGCAACACATTCAATAAGTACTTTTACACTACCATTCCAAATGTTGGGGCCAGTAAGTTTTGAAAGTTAAAAAAAAAAAGGCAATAAATGAATCAAAGATGACTTTGTATACTTCGAATCAGCATATCAGAATGATTTCTGAAGGATCATGTGACACTGAAGACTGAAGTAATGATGCTGAAAATTCAGCTGCGCATCACAGGAATAAATTACATTTTAACATTTAAATAGAAAGCAGTTAATTTCAATTGCAATAATATTTCTGTTTTTACAGTATTTATTAAAATATGCAGCCAGACTTCTTTCAAAAACATTTTAAAAAATCTTACCTACCCCAAACTTTTGAACAATAGTGTAAATGCACGTAAAATTCGATTTCAATTCGACAAAAACTTTTTTTTATATTTTTTTTTATATCATGTGCACACTTTAGTCTTAAAATTAAAATTAAGTCTTAATTTTTAGACTTAAATTTCAATTACGTATCAGGTTTACTCTGACAAACCGATTAAAACTGTAGCTCGACTACACTGTAGCTTGATAATAACTGTGCAGGGAAATATACTAGCTGACTTGGCTAAAGTCAATTTAGGTAAGAGGCTGTTTATAAATGCTCACACATTAACACAAAATGACCTCTACTTCTTCTAAGACTGATGTGCCAAAACAAACAGGCCACAAATAAGCAAATACACACACACATGCAGTGATAGCAGCTGTGGCAACACAAAGCAGCTGTGGCAACATCACAGCCATGCAGTTAAAACCAGAGCAGCCATTTAGACCCAACCAGGGAAAAAAATGCATCGTGGAAATCCCAACTCCTATCATGCTATAGCTATGCTACAGCAACAGGATGTCAGCATTGTGCTGTATCCATGACACAAGGAATACCACAAAGGGTGTACAATGCAAAAATGCTATATCATCATAATACAATGAAAATTTGTCACTTGAAATAAAATAAACATTACCTGAAATAAATAAATAAATTAATTAATTATATATACACAATTTTTTTCAGCTAGTTGCCATGGAAATGTTTCTCATTTTTGTTTAGTTTATTTGATTTACTAATATAATAAAATTATATAATTTATTTTAAAACACCTACACAGGAACATATATAATTTATAAATGGAATATATATATATATATATATGTAGTAAGAAACTAATGTTTATTATTTCAACAAGGATGCATTAAATTGATCAAAAGTGACAGTAAAGACATTTATAATGTTACAAAAGATTTCTATTTCAAATAAGTGCTTTTCTTTTAAACTTTTTCATCTAAGCATTCTGAAAAAAACAAACAAAAAAAAAAGTATAATGGTTTCTACAAAAATGTAGAATTCGCAACCGATTTCAACATTGATAACCAGAAATGTTTCTTGAGCAGCAAATCATCATATCAGAATGATTTCTGAAGGATCATGTGACACTGAGAACTGAAGTAATGATGGTGAAAATTCAGCTTTGCATCAAAGAAATAAATTACATTTTAAAATATATTAGAAGACCGCTGCTTTAAATTGTTGTAATATTTCATAATATTACAGTTTACTGTATTTTTTATGCAATAAACACAGCTTTGGTGAGCAGAAGAAATACCTTAAAATAATAAATTAATAAAAATCCTAATTATTGCAAGCTTTTGACTGGTGTACAGTATTTGTGTTTAATGGATATCTTTGCATTTATTTATACATGGACATTATATTTAAAAAAAATATGCATACACGGAAAAAAAATCTGTTATGAACATTATGAAGTACAAATATAAATTCTTGATCCTGACTTCCTGTAGATATTGGATTTATCTCTTACTCTCTCTCTTCACAGCATGTCTATTATTACCTCTTGGCTACTGATATTGATTATATTAAAATAGAAGACAATTAAGTTAAATTGCAATAATTTTTCACAACACTGCTGTTTTTACTGTGTTTTTGATCAAATGAATGCAGCATAAGAGATGGCTTTCATGTTTGTTTGTTTTAATGCCATGCCAGCTTCTGTGGCTATTTTCATGGCAAGACAAATTTAACAAATTGTATTAGGTTTTTAAAATTTATTTTCACTAAAAACGAGATGGCTTTCATAAACAGTTTTCTTAATCTTAACTCCAAACTTTTAAACAGTAGTGCATATATAGAAAAATCTCAATTAGAATTGTAATAAAAGTGCCCTTACCCGCAGTCTGGAGCAGGGCACCAGCGGCAGTCAGGGTCGGCCACCAGCCAGCGGCGCAGCATGAACTCCTCATATTTCTCCATGAGCACACGGTCGTTGAGTATCATGCGGATGTCGTGGGGGTTGAAGCGCTCTGAGCACTCTGGGCAGCTGATGTTGACCCTGCTCTCAGAGATCTCGATGCGCAGATACTGTCGGAGGCAGTCGGCACAAGAGCGGTGGTGGCATGTCATGATGTCAGGGAAGCGGTCTCTGGTGTGGCGCAGCAGGCACAGCGGGCACTCCAGCAGTTCAGAGGTGGAGGCTGAGGATGAGGAAGATGAAGATGAGGTGGAGGCCACACCGGCTGCAGAAAGCGCCGAGGCGTGATCCTGCTGCTGGCACATTTCCGAGTGCACGCTCTCCACACTGGCGATGCCATCCACTCCGGCGGCCAGTGCCCGTGACTTCCGGGATTTGGGGTCGCCGCAGCGCCGGCGGAATAGAGCGCGCAGCGAGATGCGGCGCTTTTTAGGCGTCTTCCGTATGGAAGGCAGACTGACGGCTGAGGCGGTGGAGGGAAGGTCCCTCTCGGACCCCTGCTGCTGCGGCTGATGCAGACTCATCTCTCCAGAGGAGGCACTGTGGTTTCCAAAGGACTGGGAAGCTTGGTGTTAAGACATGGTGGTGAACTCTCTGCAAGCTGCTCCCTTGAGCCAGGCAGCTCAAGCTGGGACACACAGGTCTGTTTGGAGTCACCAGGCTGGATCTCGACCTGATCTGTGAAGAAACCGAGACAGGACTGAGTGAGACAGTGGAAGACAGATGACCTCATTTGAAATACATTTTATATTGATTCTGCAATAATTTGAGACATCAACATATTTATAATTACAATTTTTGATTTTAGGTGCAACCATGTGCAATGAAAAAAAAATCAATTAGTTAATTTCTTTATCAACTCTAGTAAGTAGTATGAGATATGTATTACTATATAAAAAGTAGGGCTGTCAATCGATTAATCCATCCAAAATAAAAGTTTTTGTTTACATAATATGTGACCCTGGAGCACAAAACCAGTCTTAAGTCGCTGGGGTATATTTGTAGCAATAGCCAAAAATACATTGTATGGGTCAAAATTATAGATTTTTCTTTTATACCAAAAATCATGAGGATATTAAAGATCATTTTCCATGAAGATATTTTGTAAATTTCCTACTGTAAATATATTAAAACTTCATTTTGGATTAGTAATATGCATTGCTAAGAACTTCATTTGGACAACTTTAAAGGCTATTTTCTCAATATTTTGATTTTTTGCACCCTCAGATTCCAGATTTTCAAATAGTTGTATCTCGGCCAAATATTTTCCTAACAAACCATACATCAATGGAAAGCTTATTTATTCAGCTTTCAG
>NW_015555730.1:1670650-1677819 GCF_001515605.1 Sinocyclocheilus anshuiensis
CCCTTATGACTGGTTTTGTGGTCCAGGGTCACATATATGCATGTACACTGTGTATATTTATTATATATAAATACAAACACATGCATGTATATTGACAGCACTAATAAAAAGAGACAGAAATTTTCACCAGATGACTTGAATAGCTCCATTTGGAAAGAATTAATAAAATTAGAATGACTGGGTGTTTTATAAGGGAGTGTATTTGCATAGCAAAAAAAATAAAAAAAAACCTCTGAAAATAAACAATTTATTCATATAAATATAATATAATAAAAATAATAATATTAGACTGTAAAAAAAAAAAAACAGTATTTTAAAATTACTATACTAATATTTTACATCTTAATTTATTCATTTAAAAAAAAAAAAGTTAAACCATTAAGCTTTTATTTTTGGCAATTTTCTGACAAACCTGTAGTGCATATATGCTTTTAATTACATCAGGTTTTTTTTTTTTTTGCAATTTAATTTTCACTTCAAGCCATACTGTGATTTTTATATATTTTGATATACTGCTTCATTCTCCCCATCATTTGTTTACCCTGATGTTGTAGACGTTATTGTAGAAGTGTAAATTGTTTATTGTATCCTGCGTCTAGATTTCTATTTGGCAGTCATTACAGAGATCCAAAAATGTAAATTTGAAAATGAAATAAATTGTAATCTACTCACCATCATGTCATTCTAAAAGAGAAATTCTAAAAGTTTTGTAACAGTTTGTAACGACATGTGGGCAAGTAAATGACAGAATTTGTTTGCTGAATGCTGGACAAAACATTTTACCGAATGTCACTTTAGTAAATGATTGGTTCTACACTTTGAGTAGTTTGGAGTGATGTTTTCTTTACCCAGAAATAAAAACAGACATGCATATTTGGATGACATCATTTTTTCCAGCTCTAAATCTACTTGAAATGAAATGTGATTGCTGTATCAAATAAATGTTATTTGTCCTCCATATCGAGCAGCCCTAATATTGAATCATTCACTAAATGAGAGCGGTTACTCAACCTGACTCACTCACTGAACCACAAGTCATCATGACTTTCATTCAAACCTCAAATGAAACAGAAACATGTGGCATGTACTTCAACCCTATATGGGTTAGTGGAATTAATAACTGGTTTTAAATACGTTTTTGACTTTGCTTTTACAATAAATAAATGAGTTACAAAATTCTGGATAACTCTTTATTTCTTCTGGGTAACACTTTATTTTACAGTGTCCTTGTTGGACGTTACTTGTACGTACTATAGTAATAACAATAAATTATGCACAATTACACACAACTAACCCTAAATTAAACCCCAATCCTAATCCTAATCTTATAGCAAGTAAATGTTAATTAATAGACAAAAAATAGTAATACAATGTATAGGAATACTAGTGCATACATTTTCAGTGTTCTGTTCATGAATTTCATGTGAGCAGCAAGTTTAAAGGCTGCAACTGATCTGAAACATTAAACACTGTCAAGATGAGTTTTGAGAAGCCCTGACTCAGTGGAAAAGTTGATGAAAGGCTGAAAACGGCAAGTTCACGGTAATGAAACGATTACAAAAATAGTGCAGAACCACTTTTGAACAGGATGTGACATCACTGACACTCAGGACAGATGAAACTACTGCATGCCAGTGAAAGCCACAGAAACCGTAATGGTCAGAAACCTGAGACGGCAGAACTGAATGTGGCAGGCAAGAGAATGAGGACCTTTCTCGTCATTCATAGATACGTTTCCTCACCCTGCCTGCAGGCCTTTCACAAACACACCAGAGAGCTCAGAGCTCTCGTTTCAGAAAAAAATCATTTGGTTTCAGATCTAAATGAATGTCTGTGGGTTAAACGTACCACAGTGTGGGTGCAGCAAGATACTTTAGTTAGCACAGAAAGTGTTTCTGCTTGTGAATAGGTGTGATCTTATCACATGTTGCACAATAAAAAGTGTCAGTCTCAACAGAATGAGGAAGAGACACTGGCTTGAATCATCTGAGCTTCCCAAAAACGCTGCAGCCTGTCACATGAGAAGCCACAGGAATAACAGGACATTTACTTAATGACTTGGACAAAAATAAGGTGTTTTCCACACTCTGGCCTCTCTGGCAATTTGCATTAGATGTTTCTCTGTCTTTACTCTCTGCTGCCTCTAAGCCATACCAGAAATACTTTAACCTCTTTGTGCAAATACACACACGCTTTCCAGCTGGGGTTTTTCACACTCTCCATTCAAAGGACACTAGAGCATTTGCTCATGTGTTTGAAGGAAGCAGATAGTCAGCCAAATGAGTTCCACTTGACTTTACAATCAATGATAACTTTGTTTTTTTAGACAAAGTCTGATAGGAATTGTGATGCACATTCCCAGAGCTACAATTGTTCCAAAAATATTCCACAATATACATTTGATATATTTGGCCATCACATTTTAAAGTAGGGCTGCACGATAAATCGCATGCGATATTTAACGTGCAGCCCTATTTTAAAGGCAAATATACGAGTTAAATAACAGAAAAAAAGATCTGAATGAAAGACCGAATGAGCATAGTACAAGTAGGAATCCAGAAACTGGGATGCAGCAATACTGTGTTTGGTTATTAGCATAAGCGGTAAAGTGCATATTTGGAATATTCCACAAGTAGGGCCCTAAGAAATCCGTTTTATTTGTCTCAAATTCTGTTTTACTTTTCCAAATTGTCCACTTTAATTTTTATGGATTCCGTTTTTCCCCCCCTCCAATTTTTCTAGACTCTCTTTTAATGGTTAAATTATTTTTTTTTAATCAAAAAGCATGTCTAATTAATTGAAATCATGTAATTCACAGCAATTTATTAAAAGTTGGACAAAAACTACTTTAAGGCCTTATGAAATGCGTTTTATTTTTTTTTCTCAAATTCGGTTTTATTTATTTTCTTTTTTCTTTTTTACCAAATACTGTATTTTCCATTATTTTTCTGGATTTCAGTTTAATGGTTTCATTAAATTGTAATAATCAAAAGCATCTCTAATTAATCGATTTCATAAATTAATTTAGTATTATAATTTTATTTTCCAGAAGTACGGTGTTGTGTATTTATATTTTTCTGCTAAATAAATTCTGGTAAATATTTTTCTCTTGTAAATATTCCTTAATTTTTTTTTAATAATAAGCATTATTAGTAGTAATAGTATCTTTACATTAAGTAATATATATTTGTCAGTTTCTTCAAGTTAACTTTAATTTTGACGGGTTGCTGTGAAGACTCTTAAGTTTCTGATTGTATATATGACTAGAGATGGGCGATATCTTATCGTTTGCGATATACCGGTAAAAATTCTACCCACAATAAGAATTAGTCTTCCCGCGATAATAACGATAAAGCCTAGTTGTTGACATATTTCTGTGTGCAACTGTGCGGAGCGACATGGAAGGCGTGAAATTGAGGAGGAATATATAGCTAAACAAGGAGCTCCTTCTACACTCTAGAACTGATGTGGTCAGAGCTGTACAGTGTGACAAAAATCGGTCTGAGCCTTGAAAAAAAATTTACTACAGTAGCACAGTTTTGCATGTGTATGAGCCTGTTTACAAACCTGTTGTCCAACAAAGATATAATTTATTGACATGCTTTTTCTCCAAATTAACTTCATAACATCAGTCGAGCGTTTGAAATAACTAGGGGTGCTCCGATTGATCGGCTACCAATCGCTATCGGCCGATAATCGCTTTGGGAAGTTTGATCGGCGGTCTCTATAAGGGCCGATCTCAAGCTGATGACGCTGCCGTGAGAGGTTTGGCATGACATGCAGCGGCACCATCTCAGTCTCTGTCCGGCGCGGGTGAAATAATTATAATGCTGAAGGTGATGTACAATTCATATTTCTTCATTAAATAACTTATGAAGTAGCTAATTTGAAAACTTTCTGTGAGACATAATTTCACAAACAGCGTGAGTGAATCACCACGCGCACTCTCCTTTTCTCTCTCAAAATGCTCAAATGGCTTCAAATCACATATAACAATAAAGATTTGAATGCAAAAGAAAAGGCAGTAGAGCTGACTGTTTCTGTCAATTAAAAGTAGTTTAAATGTTTTGCCACTTGCTTGAGCAACTTAATATAAAACTCTAGCAGTAAATGCAAAAGTAAAAAGCATTGAATAATGCGTTTCTTATATTTACTGCGTTTAAACACGTCTATGAAAGATTGCATTACTGTACTGTGTAAAAAAAATAATCGCAATGCTGAAAAAGTATTTTAAGTAACAATGTTTGGATTTGAAATCAAAATAATGGATAAATGTTGTGTTTGTGGTAAACAGCCCTGGATCAGTTGCAGACTCCTGTGTGAAAGCACGGTCCGTGCTGCTTCTGCACCGCTTACGTACCACACATGGACTGCATACACACTGCAAACGGAGTATGTGTGAACCTGGTGTAAAAGGCCGCCTCACATTCAGCTCATGAAATCAGGCTTGTGCTGTGTGTAAGCTATTGTGCAACAATTGCACGATTGTCAAAACAAAAATGCAGCGCATGATCATATATTTAGGTGAGATATATACATTTTTGAAAAATGTCTAAAAAAAAAATGCCCCACTACACCCCTCAAATTAAAAAATCCCCTCACAAGAGTCACCTAAGAGGGGAATTCATTTTCAAAAATGAAATTCAGGACCTGAATAAATGTCTAAAAATCTTGATTGGATCATCACTATAAATAATTCTGCATGATAAAAAGAAGGTGACCGGTATCGGCAGATACTGCTTTCTGTGATCGGTGATCTGTGATCGGCCTCAAAAATCCTGATCAGAGCACCCCTAGTATTATTGTTTCTATTTTTCTTATATTAACCTTATAAAACCTGCTATATTGTATTTGATACATTAATTTCTAAGGCCTCTAAATTATTAAGACCGTCAAAACTGGAAAATGTTAAAAACCTATTACACATAGTTTTCTACATGCATTTTGATTGGTAGTTCATACTTATTTTTTAGCAAGTAAAATGACTTTTAGTATAATTGTAAAAATGTTCACCTTTAGGTCTCATTAATGTGAAATCTAATGATTTATATAAAGTAAATTTAACAATAACTTGTATGTTGTTAGTAATATTTCAAGATAAACATTTATTGTACTGAAGCAACTTGCTTGATCATCCATACATCATTGTTTAGAAAAAGGTATGTAATGTAAGCATAAAATATAATAGGACAGGCTTTTGACGTTTATTTGTACATCTTTCAAATCATGTTTCGCCCCCAAAATTTAAACTACAGAGCAAACTAAGCATTTAAATATCATCTTAATTAAACATACTTTGGGACGTTATTGGGAGATAAAGAGTGACAACTATTTATATGCATTTTATGCAAGTAGAAGTATCATTGATTTACATAAGCTATCAGAATTCCATCTTACTTTTTGGCCATATAAATAATACATTTTTGCATTACAATTTACTTATGTCTGACTTTACAAGGTGAATAGACCCGAGATAAGTTTTAAACTGTCCCAGATATCTGAGACCATATTCTCTAGTCTTTTTCTCTTGAAAGTGAAACAGTTCTCTGACTCAGTACATGACTTTGGACAGTTGGCAGTTCTCAGAAACCTTCTGCTGCTAACATGCAACCTCGGTCAAAAATGAAAAGCTAAACCAAAACCAAAAGCGAACCTTCCGTTGCTGTGGCAACAAAGCAGGATATGAAACCACCATGCTGGATCAGTTGCAGACTCCTGTGTGAAAGCACGGTCCGTGCTGCTTCTGCACCGCTTACGTACCACACATGGACTGCATACACACTGCAAACGGAGTATGTGTGAACCTGGTGTAAAAGGCCACCTCACATACAGCTCACGAAATCAGGCTTGTGCTGTGTGTAAGCTATTGTGTAACAATTGCACGGTTGTAAAAACAAAAATGCACTGCATGATCAAACATTTAGGTGAGATAAATACATATTTTTGAAAAATGCCCCCCTCCACTCCTCAAATTAAAAAGAAAAATCCCCTCTCACAAGAGTCGCCTAAGAGGGGAACTCCCCCCATTTCAAAAATGAAATTCAGGCCCTGAATAAATGTCTAAAACTCCTGATTGGAGTATCTCTATAAATAATTCTACATGATAAAAAGAAGGCTTTAAAAAATCGATATCGGTGATCCTATCGGCAGATACTGCGTTCTGTGATCGGCAATCAGCTTCAAAAATCCTGAATGGAGCACCCTTAAAAAACATTCTTTGTGCTTTTAATGATATAAAACATCCAACCAATTTAAAACTAACATGAGAAGACATTCTATGAATGTAAACTGCATTTGGATGGCCTTTATTGTTTGTGTTTCTTTGCTTTTTGTTCATGTTAAAAATTATTGTAAAATGCCTGTATTTTCATGGGTATTTTGAATCTTAAATTCTTGCTACACAAATATTCTGACAATCATTTCCCTCCATATTTTACAGACAGCCAGGCATTTCACCATGCAGATCAACTCTGATTCATGAAGGTCCTCCAAAACGATACTGTCTAGAAACAGAAAGAAAAGTGCTTGATGATAATGGAAAAGTCAGAAAATGGACTTATGGGATAAAAGACACCAGTAAACCAAACCAAATCATTCTGCTGGTGGGAGAGACTGGCGCTGGTAAGACGACTCTCATCAACACTATGGTCAACTACTTACTGGGAGTGAAGTTTGAGGATGAAGAATGGTATGAGGATGCTTCGAGGGTGAGTAAAACGCAGCATAATTTTCATTTTGCGGTAAACTAACCCTTTAACACTGCCTCACATACAGCTCACGAAATCAGGCGTGTGCTGTGTGTAAGCTATTGTGCAACAATTGCACGATTGTCAAAACAAAAATGCAGCGCATGATCATATATTTAGGTGAGATATATACATTTTTGAAAAATGTCTAAAAAAATAATGCCCCACTACACCCCTCAAATTAAAAAATCCCCTCACAAGAGTCACCTAAGAGGGGAATTCATTTTCAAAAATGAAATTCAGGACCTGAATAAATGTTTAAAAATCTTGATTGGATCACCACTAGGGCTGTGTATCACCAGCAAAGTCACGATACGGTACGTATCACGATACATAGGCCACGATACGGTACGTATCACGATACATGACTGCACTGAATTTCACCTCAGCAGAATTTAGAAAAACAGCTGTTTATTAAACACT
>NW_015555730.1:1678693-1684217 GCF_001515605.1 Sinocyclocheilus anshuiensis
AAAAATTAGAAGAGTTCTAAACTAATGCGCTGTCTTCACTGTATCTAACGCACACACTCTCAAGGCTGATTTAAGGCTGATTTATACTCGACGCGTCCACAAGTTCGCTTTGAGTGCGCACAACGTCGTTTCGCGTGGCAGTGTGCGCAACATTTTTTGTAACTTTCCGCTCTGCTCCGCTTCCGAAGATGCACGAGTTCAAAGCGACTCTAGCCGAACATGCACGTCTGTGCCAGCATTTGTGTGACACATATTTTGAACACAGCACTAATCACCACTATAAATAATTCTACATGATAAAAAGTCGTCTTTAAAAAGATCGGTAATGGTGATCGGTATTGGCAGATACTGCTTTCTGTGATCGGCCTCAAAAATCCTGATTGGAGCACCCCTAGAAATAACTTTGTGATCAGACATGGTTTCATATCACAGAAGAGGCAGAAATCATACTATTTTATAGTATTATATACAGTGATAAAGGCTATGTCAATTAGCATTGCATTATAAATATACTTTATCCTTATAAAAGTACCCAAGATTACTTGAAGAAAACTGATAAACTATTTATTGTCGCAATCGTATGTTTACCGTCTTCACGTTTCCTCAGTTAAAAATTCTCTATCTGCATTTTAATCAGCTACAGTGATAACTGGATACCTTTGTCCATATTATGGATTTCCTGGAGCATCAGTGCAATTACTTCTGCTCTGCATATGTGGAGTTTATGCACAAGGGCGCCCTCTGGCTTCCAGTATGAATTAAATAGTCATTACATTAGTGTGTACTCAGTAATGCTCACAACAACAGGGTAAAAATAGGAAAGATAGGCCTAATACTTCTCTAAAAAAAAAAAAAAAAAAGAAAAAAAAAAAGTTGTTTCAGATGAATCCAGATAGTTGACCTGAGCAAGTTTCAGGGATTATTATTAACATCAGATGCCAAGAGCACCACGTGTGTGTTTATGTAATACAAGGAAACTGAGATAGATGATTGTTCCAGCATGTTCCCAAACAACAACTGAAGGAAGAGCAGGAACACTTAGAATAACTGAACTTATATAAATATATATTTGGCCTAACATACATTTTAACATGCGTTTCCTGTGTGCACCTAAAATACATCTAATTCCACTCTTGTGACTTGTCAAAACACATGTAAGGACAAGTACAAAACCTTGAGACAAATGCCACGGCAAGCTGATAACATCTGCTATCATTTGGGGTTCATCGTATTCCCAACACAACACAAAAGTTAAGTACAGATAACATATGCACTGTTCTGCTCGATGGGTTTAGTCTAGTCCTGATAACACTGACTGGTATGTGCAAACAGCTCTAGCTCATTTTAATCAACATTTGCTGGTTGAGCTGGCAATGAGAAAAAGTGCACGGAATGAAACTGATTTGAGATCTGCGAAGCAAAACGGCTGACGCTGTTGAACACATTCCCACAACACACCTGCCTCGCCTAACCAGTGTGGTATGCGGTTTAGACATCATATGAATATTACTCAAATTTTTCTAGCTCATCAAGTACAGTTTCCCATTCTTGATTTCCCTCAAGGCTGCAACAACTGTAAACACATGTTTTTCCTTTTATAGATCTGGTTCTTTTCAAACACGTTTAATCATAAAACTACTTTAAGGAATAAAAACTGACATATTAGCGAGCGCAGAACCTCAATGAGGCATATTTCCATGTGATTACCCTAATTAGTCACTGGTATAACAAAAGACATAAGCATTAGCTTTTAATATTTCAATCTGGGTGCCTTTATGAAGAGAATTTCAACTCATCACTATGTTATAGTAAAAGTAAAAACTAGCGATGTTCAAGTGAGGGGTCTTTTTTTTTTTTTTTACTAAAGGGGTCTTGGGGAGTTCATGCAAACACTGAAAGAGTTAATTACATCTGTGAGAGCTTCACAGAATTTCAATTACTGGGTGTAAATGCTTTTATAGTAAACAAACACACACTGTGCCCAGGAGAAAACAGACAAACAATCCATCCTGACAAGCTGGGGCAAAGGAAAACCATTTTCTGAACATTGTTTCGCTATCACAACAATCTTTAACTACTCAGAATCTGTTTATACCCCTCGTAAAAAGCTGACTGCTAACAGGTAGCTGACGTACAACATGTTCATTGACTTTATAAAAACAAACAAACAAACAAGGAGGAAAAAAAAACACCAAGATATTTGATTAAAAAAAAATAATAATAATAATAATAACAATAACTACTGTACCAAGCAAAATAGTGACGCATTGATTTTTTTTTTTTACCAAAACCAAAATTACATTTTTCCATTTAGCCAAAAGCCAAAAAAAGACTTAATTTAAATTGGGTAACTTAACTTGGTATGCTATTTAGGTTGTTGCATTAACCCATGCAGTCACAGTTTAGGGATGCGCCAATCCGATATTCATATCGGGTATCGGCTCCGATACTGACATTTTTTGTCTGATCGAGTATCGGTCAGAGAGGGCCGATCCATATCCGAGATTGGGCGTATTATTCTGTGTTACTTCTGAAGCCATACGATAGCTTAAAGGGTTAAATTTTGTAATTAATCACTTCCCCCCATGTCGTTCCAAACCCGTAAAAGTTTAGTTCGTCTTCGGAACACAATTTAAGATATTTTGGAATGAAAACCGGGAGGCTGTGACTGTTCCCATAGACTGCCAAGTAAATTACACTGTCAAGGTCCAGAAAGATATGAAAGACATCGTCAGAATAGCCCATCTGCCATCAGTGGTTCAACTTTTCTCCGCTGTGGCTGTCAGTCATTCGTTCAGCCTTTAAACCCTGGTCACATTCGGTTACGACAGTCAGCTCAGTAAAGCTCTCTCCAAGATCATTCTGTATTACCATTATCATACTTGATTTGTAAATAAATGTCTATGATTTTGCAAAAAGGACTTTATCTTCTTGCCGGAGTTTAATGTTGTTTTGTTACTTGCTACCGGGTGTCTGTGAGAACAAAACACGGGCGTAGAAAAGACTATAAATTGTTTTTAACGCACACAGTAACTGAAATTTAAAACCGATAAAAGAAAGGCTCAATAACTGTTGCACAGATATAATATACACTACGCATCAATTTCTCTTCCCTTTGTGCTTTGCACTTTTTAACACAAAGCGCTTACAATGTGCGCATCCGGTGTGCAGAAGAATTCATTCTGCACACCGGATGCGCACATTGTAAGCGCTTCGTGCCGCTCTGTATTTGTTTTGTCCTATCGAATCTATCATATGTTGTTGCCTTAATCAAAAATATGGTATACATTTAAAAGAAATGTATTTTAATTTTACAGTATATACTTATATATAAATACATTCATGAATGTTTTTCATTAATAGATTTTATAATACAAATAGCAACATTTTACAAGTGTAACATTTTACCATATTTAGTGCAACACTTATTTGTTCCCCACAAATATATTTTTGTCATAGATTATGAATATACATATTTTTTCATATATATTGTTTATTTTTCCTTATAATGAAGCAGTCTGTATTTAGTAGATTGTGAAAGAATGATTATCAATTCCACACACAGAGATACACAGTTTTGACATGGTCAAAACATATCACCAGAAAAGAGCAAATTAAACATAAAACATTGTTTTGGCCAATGGTTTTAGCCCTCCAAAACTATTTTAGCCCAAACCAAAAATTCTTTAATGTTTTGCTGTTTCTGCCAAATATTTTCAGTTGCTGAAATATCAGTACCCAAAAAAGGGCTTTTAAAACTCATACACTAGACAGTATGAGAGTCCATGGGGCATAGTTTATCATTTTGGACAACTAATAAGAACAGAAAATATCAAAAGACTACATTCATGGACAAATCTAATACAAAGCAAGAAGCTTGACAAAAAAAAAAAACCTGAATAAAATGAGTATTCCATAAAACCAGTTTCCTGTTGAATGCACCATTCAAATTTACAACTCCATTTCTCACATATGGAAGCCATTTAGCTCATAAAACAGCAGCCAGCATCATAAAGAGCAGCTCACATGAGCGAGACATCGGTAGATTTACCAAGTAAACCAGCTAAGTTGCTAAGAAGTTTCCCTCTACCCAAAGCGGCTGAGAAAGAGCAGTCAAAGCAACAGGCAGGACGGAGACGCCAGCACAGTATAAAGGATTCCACCCTTCTTTTCCCCCCCATTTTTCTCCCTTCTGCCCTCTTTTCCAGTCAGCTGAGGCCCGGGAGGAAATGATGTCAGCAGCTAGGCATTTTGTGAGGCCGTGTTTAACTGCTCTGTGTTTGTGTGTTCACCAAGAGACCAAATAGGCTTTTCTTCATCAGCACAATTGCTGATTATGCCAGCAGGAGAGCGCTTGCCACTGTCCCAGCTGCTTCGGGTCACACACACATCCTGCGTGCTGCTCAGGAGAAGCAGGTGCGTGTACAGAATGCAGTGGGATTTCTGTAATGAGCTTATTAAAGCAATTTCCGGAATTAAAATCAAAATCGCAAAATAGATCAAAGAAATCGCGATAGGTTTTTTTGTCCATATTGCACAGCCCTACTAGGGATGCATCAATCCGATACTCAGGATCGGTATCGGCTCCGATACTGGCATTTTCTGCTGGATCGGGTATCGGTCAGACGAGACCGATCCAAATCCGATATTGTGCGTATACTATTCTGTGTTATTGTTAAGCCCCACGAAAGCACAAAAACATTATAAAGCACCATAAAGTCAAAGTCCAAGTGTTCTGAAGCCGTTCCATAGTTTAATGTGAGGTACAGATGACTAGTCGTCTCTTAAACTCTTCTCTCCACTGCGGCTGTCTGTCATCCTCCATTCAGCGTTCAAACTGCGCGTCACGTTCGGTTACGACAGTCAAGACGATGAAACTCTCTCCAAGAGCGCACAGTAACTGAAGTTTAAAACCGTTCAAAGAAAAGGCTCGATAAACTATCGCACAGATTTAATAAACTACGCATCAATATCTCTTTTCTTTGTGCTTTGAACTTCTCTATGCGGCGTGCTGCACGCTGTGACTCCGTGTTGCTTCAAGCGCATCATTCTGCACACCGGATGCGCATAAAGCGCTTTGTGCTGCTCTGTATGGGAGCTTTTCGTATTATAATACTCTTGCATAATGAAAGATTATTTATAGCGTTTCTTGTTCTGTCCTATGATAGGACAAAAAAAGAAACGCTATTAATAATCTAATGTATAGCACAGTAATGTAGGCAGCAACATATGATAGATAGGACTCCCATCTATCATACGTTGCTGCCTTTATTATCTATACATTTAAAAGAAATGTCTTTTATAGTTTATATTTATATATGAATACATTTACTTGTTTTCATTAATGTATTTTACAACAATACAGAGAGCAATGTGTAACATTTTACCAGATTTAGTCCTACACTTATTCACTTTTATTTGCTCCCCACTAAATGTTATTTCACTAAATGTTTATTCATGATTTTGCTAGAATTTCTTTTGCTGCCATATTATCCACTAACCTAGTTTATAATAGTATTTTTGT
>NW_015555730.1:1684340-1695973 GCF_001515605.1 Sinocyclocheilus anshuiensis
TATATATGTATGTATGTATGTATGTTTCATTTGTTATTTTTCATTAAAATGAAGTCGTCTATATTTAGCAGATTGTGTTTAACACACAAAAGAGTGACGATCAGGTCAACACACAGAAGTATAGAAATTCTACTTTGATTTAAAAAAAAAAAAAGAACTGAGCTGGTATCGGATCAGAAAAAATGGTATCGTTGCATCCCTAGTGACAACGTACATTCACACTACTCCTAAAGCCCGGCCTGCTACTTCCTGATCACTCTCCACGTTTCACCTTGTATGGCGTTGATCACACTGATATTTACACTGGACACAAAGCTTTGATCAGATATTAAGCCTGACACACCAAATCCAAAATCCCAGAGCTGCTTTCCAAACTGCTGTCAGCTGAGCAGCTACAAGAAAAGGCTTATTCAGGTTGGCTATAATCTGTCTCCATTCCAATCTAACCAGGAAAGAACACAGCAGACTGAACAAGGCCAGGTGGAGCTACAACCAGTGTTCAATGGCTCTTATACAATATTAACCAAGCAAAATGACCTCTGGCTAGCAGGCGGCGCTTGTGCCAAGAGACAAAATAAAACAGAAATAGCTCAGTATCCTGTGCGTTTACATACGGAACAGAACAAACAGTATTGTTAATACATATGGTAGCATTAGGGAGTAAATAAGTAGTGATGTAACTAACTTCTAAAGAAATAAATAAAACTAGGTTCTTTAGTAGTCAAAGCACAACTTTTTTTTCCCCCAAACAGCTTTTCCAGTAACAAGCCACTTTTTTCAACAAGTACCAGTGTATTGTGATAAATGTCACAGGTTATGATGTCACACTTTATTGTGCAAGCTGCTCTACACTAAAGACAAACTGAAGCAATAACCAAACATCCCACACATAAAATTATCTCTCGTTCACATCAGTATTTTAAAAGGGATAGTTCACCTAGAAATGACAATTCTGCCATTAATTACTCACCCTCATGTTCCAAACCCGTAAGACCTTCGTTTATCTTCAGAACACAAATTAAGATATTTTTGATGAAAATTCGAGAGCTTTCTGACAGTTATATTTTTACCATGGTATTGAGGTGCTATATGTGTGGTTTTAACTGTGTTTATCATGATTTAAATGTATGCTATGGGAGACCAATGCTTAATTAAAAAAAAATTATAAAATAACTTGGTCAGAATAAATTTAACCATATAAAACTGAGGTTGCTACAATTTTTACAGATGTTACTGATTTTGATAATGAACAAAAATGTACCTCTGCATCCTAACTCAAGCTACTATCAAATGTGCATTTCTAAGAGACAAAGTGATATTATTATTATTAATATTATCAGGCAACCCAAACCAGTTTCTTGATTTGAAACAATATCACTCATTAGAACATGCAGAAACTAAGAAATGAATTTTTCTATTTAGATATTTATTTTGTTAAGGAAAATTAATGGTCTGGTTTCTACAACTTTCACTTTGGAGCAAAAATCTGACTTTAAACTTGAAAGAAATAAAGATTTGACATTTATCGTGATAATTATCGATATCGACGGATATGAAAAAAATTATCGTGAAATTTCTTTTGGCCATATTGCCCAGCCCTACATACATATATTATGTAAACAAAAACTTTTATTTTGGATGCGATTAATCTTTTGACAGCACTAGTTTAGACTTATTCTGACGGCACCCATTCACTGTAGAGGATCCACTAGTGAACAAAACATCTCAGTAGTTGAACCTAACAACTTACAAACTGAAATTACCATTGGGAAGCGACAGATTTCATGTAGCTTCTTCCCCAACACAGTCGTCTCAATTTCATGATACACAGCAGGTGAATGATAGTGTTAAGACTGCTGCGGGTTGAGTGGCTAATCTAAAAGGAGCTTCACTCTCAGATGCTGAATGAAGGACGGAGATTAAGACGTCACCATCTGATCCAGACGCTGCCAGTTCAGCTGGCCTCCTCAGGTCATTCAGCGGTAAGATTTAGCTCCAACTGATGAGCGCTACACACAGACTTTCTATATACGGCTGCTGTACACAATGTCTGCTGGGGAAAGTGAAGCTGAAAATATCAACTGTGTGTGAGAGTATGAATGCAGAAGTTTAAAATTAAACTCCACTGGCAAGTGTAATGCAAACAACAAACTGAGACATAAAAAGCAGTCAAGCCTCCGCATCGAGACACCTGCATTCATGTGGCTTTCAAAACAGCGCGTCACTTGCCGTCATGTTCCCTTCATCTCCAGATACAGAGTACTCCTATGAAAGTGAAAGTGTTCGGATCAGATTTATCTGTCGCTTTTAGGAAATGACAGATTTCATGCAAAATTACGCAAATGCGTAAGTGGTTTACATGGAAAAACTGAGCAATAATAAATCAATAATATCAGTTTATTCTCTTTCATGAAGTGATTCATGTTCGTTGTCCTTTTCAAAGGGCAGATTCTGTTTACAGAACATAATTTCAGCCCTACAAGATTAAAATACATAGAAATGGTGTTACACTATGTACACACCTCCTTTAACAAACACGTGTCTCCCTGGATTTCCTGAACACTGTTTCACAAGACTCAGTCACCGCAGCAATAGAAGAAACACTCCCTTACACCAATGCAGCCAGAGCACAGAAAAGCTTTTTCACAAAACATAAAAGAAAACAGCGACGCATGTGCACAAGTAAACTTATATGACACAGAAACATGTTATTACGTTAAAAGACTGATCTCGATTGAAATACCCACACAATCATATTCTGCAGCAATTAACAATTTGAACCAGAACCTCTGAAAACCTTTCTTTAAAAAAAATAAAAAAATTAATAAAAATAAAAAACTCTCTTTCTCCAGTCTGTTTCATCTGCCACTTTAAATGCTTAAGCTCTTTAATTTTTAATGGATTCTGATTGGCTGTTAATCAGCAGGAAAAAAATATATATTATAAAAGTGATTACAATTACATTGTTCCCCTGTATTACCAGTATAACAATGGTTAGGACTTTCCTTTCCTCACAGAATTAGATTATTAAAACTTTATAGTTATAATTATCATCCTTAGTGTGAACAGCCCTTTAATCACTATTATTTTGAATGCTGGTATACTGAATTGTTAGCTGGATTGTAGATCATAAGAGAAATTAACCAGTAACTAGTCATTAGATAAATGGCTGCAGCACGTATCACTGCCAACGAGATCTTTGAAACCATTGCATTGTGGGGACTTATGATGAATGCATGCATAAACGCTGCGGCCGCTTTAATGAGGCCCTGACCTCTGCACACAAAGAATTCATCAACTACATTACCAGCCATGCTTTAAACACTGATACCCGAGGCAGGCAAAAACATTTGTCTCTACAGCAAAGACTTTAAATTTAATGTCACTGAAAACTTTTTCCTAGAAGAATTAATGTAGTGTGTTAACACACATAGGCCATAGACGTACTACAACGACACCACTTGCCATACCGAGGCATGTCTGGCCCCTTAAAACACACAACACACAGTTTGGTGTGTTTAGTAAGCCACCTGACTTCATGGCACTTCCAGCTCAAGCATAAAGCACCCATTGTTCTCCAGCTACACAGAGAGAAACATGCCCAAGACTTTGATTAAGGTCAAGAACAAGACCAGGGGGAATTCGTAAACAAGCTAAATACACACAGATCTCAACATAACACTGGTTTTCGCCCAAAGAACTTCATCACAACCTTCTCAAACAGATCCTCTGCTTCATTTGTGGTTATCCAAGTTGCCAAATCTGGTCTAATAACCTGTGGCATAATCAGATCATCCGGATCCTACAAAAAAATACTGCTTGGCATGATAGATAAGCATCATAATAAGAGAGTAGCAGACGTTTTGCTTAAAGTTTATTGACTTAATTTGGCATAATATTTCTTATAAATATGATTTATATATAAATAAATAAACTATATATGATAAATGTTACTGATAAATATTACTTACAAACATAAAAACCATTATTACGCATATGCAATATTTTATCAGAAATGTTTATTGACTTAATTTGGCATTATATTTCTAATAAATATGATTTATATATAAACAAATAAACACACACGCAAATACACGAAAGTAATATTTAATCAGAAATTATTATTAACTTGATAAATATTACTTGCATATAAACAAATGAAAAAATAAAGTAATATTTTATCAAATGTCTATTAACTTGATTTGGCATAATATTTCTGTTAAATAGCCTATTACGTACATATAAACAAACAAACAAATAAAAACAAACTATATACATAAATAATATTTGATCAGAAATGATGCCAAATTAATCAATTCAATAAACATGTTGCTATTATATATTACGCATTGGATTATTTATTTTAATGGCTAACCATGCATGAACAAATACACTTCTGTACAGTTTGTTTTATATATACTAAATAATTCAATCATTTGATTTAATCAGGAGCAATGTCTATTTTTGTGCCAAGATAAGGTTTTTTCTGTCACTTTCAAAAACACTGTGATACACTATGACAAATATCTCTGGCCATCCCCTGGTGCTGTGTGTGTCTCCCATGCTTTCAGATCAACAGCAGACCATGCTGGTAGACACTGAAGATAAGCCGCTTCCATGCTGGATTCACATCAAACGCTGATCCCCTATTTCACCACCAGCAGAATGATGAAAATAGACCTAACTCGTGGAGATCTTCAATGCCGTGGGGTTTTGACACCCTACAACCCCCATTCCTTTATCTCACATCTCTAATATTGACTGATACGTCAAAGTGGATGCTGAATCAACATCTACACCAGACACAGGTCCACACCCCTCAACCAACAGTTTCCACAGTTCTAAGGTTAACCAATGCTAGTTTTAACCAACAGCTGTGGCAGGTTTCCAGCTAGGATCCCAGAAACCAGTTGACTCATTCTCACTATTACTACAAAAACTCTCTTGGGTAAGTTAGGGGCAATCCTTACACCAAATCACCTTTTGAACTTTAAGGCTGGATGACTTAGGACTGGCATTTACTCACATCTGAATCCTCATTTTCAGCAAAACACACTCGATTTCTACAGAACTGTACTTGTTCATGCAAGTTAACGATTACAGGAGATAATCCAAGCACAATATGTAACAGCAACATGCTTACCAGTCTCAACACTACGCACAATCACTTGATCAGCTGATTGATTATGTAGTCTATAACTATCCAGTCATATTAGGCGTGCGATCTGTTACTAAATAAACTACGAAGTTAAGCCATTAACAAAGGGTCTAAAAACGTCTTACCCGTGTATAACGCAGATCAAAGGTTTAGTGACATTTGACGGCAGTGATAAAGCCAGGTAAATGTTTCATTTGAACAGACTTCCTGGTTACGGATTTGTGAATATAAACTGAACAAACAAACAAACGGACAATGCGATAGCTGGCTAACGTTACATGCCTGCGGTAGTGTTAGGTCCATCTCATGTCGGACCCACCACAGGCCCTTTAAAGCGATTTCACCACCCTACACGCCAGCCAGCGGGCGAACAACAACAGATAGGCGGTTATTGGTTGTAAGTGGACAAATGTGAGATTTGTTTTCGCGAAATAAACGCGTAAATGTCCGCGTTCACGTCCTCCAGCGCGAGCGAATGTGAAAGCGAACACACGACCGTTAGCCAACAAGTCAAACTAGCCTTTTATAACGCGAAATACACCGGCGACTCACCTTTCGAGTCATCCACGTAAAAGCATTTCATTCCAGGTGACAAATAAAGGCGCAAAACTCCGAGTGTGGTGTAGGAAGAAGGCTTCTGGAGGGAGTTGTTTAGTCGGGCCGTGCTCCACTCGCTCTCTGACTCACTGGCATCCGTCTGCTCTCTTCTCACATATCAGTTTAAACCCAAATCTCGCGAGAGTCCGCGAGCATTCCTCAAAGCCACGGAGACGTAGGCCTAAATCAGATCTGCTTATAATGTTTCCCCAGACTCGAGATATTTGCGTGTACACTGTTTTAATACAACGTGTTTATTCGCTAGTTATTTCTTTTTATACACAAGTGGCCTACTAATCTCCCAAAAAACATAGTTCCTTTTATAAAATGCATTTACATTTTCATTTAAATATGACAGCTGTACGTTTATAAAATAAATATAGAATTGGTGTCCTTTTGTTTCTGATAATATTTTTGTTGTATGAAGAACTGGAATTGTCTTCCACATTTTTCTGCATGATTTAAAAATAAAAAAAATCGCAAAAGGTGTCCTCGTGCTTATTTCAGAAAAGACTAATTAAATAAAACTAGCTATTTGTGACATTTTTTTTTCTTTAAACATTTTTGGACCTTTTTTACATGGTATATATTTCACCTTTTTTTTTTTTACCTGATATTCTTTGAAATTCCTTAGTACGTGGTAATAATTCTCCACCATAGAATCAAATATTAATAATAGTTGATGCAATGGTTGAGAAGGATTACCATATATTAAATTACCACATATCATATTTAATAATTAATCATAAAAAACAATGTATACATAAAAAGTGAACAAATGATGAAAAAAAACAATAATTTCATACAAAAAAAAATGTATTCTAGTTTTAATGCAAGCACCAAGTGAAATCCTTGTGCTTTAGTAAAATAAAGCTTCTAACGTGTAAAGCCTGTTTCTTAAAGTACCATGGTATCACCATCATTGTACCACACACAGTCATTTATTTCTTTTTTTGTAGGTTATTTATATTATGAAATAAATGGTTTCATGTGTCCAATAATATTACATGTGGGGAAACCCTGGTAATTTGAACCATTGTGGTCCAAACTTAGTTAAACAGCAAAAGCTCTTCAAAACTGATTTCCATATGGAGCAATTCAGCTGCTGCTTGATGGTGTCCAAACCAGAGCTCTAATTATAGAGTTTCAACACAAAACCTTCCTCATATGAAGTCAGTCAGAGCCAAGATAAATATTCCCTTTTGTGGGATACTGGTAAATGATGACAGCAGGGCACATGGTTTAGTGTTTTCTGAATCAAAGAAGCTCTTGTGACAAATATAACCTGCCATTGCAGTAATGTTCTCCATGCACGTGACAAAAGGAATTCTCCAGATCTCAAAACAAAGCCGGAACGCAGCGTCCTCCAGCTGTGTGTTTCGTCACAGAAGGAATGATGTTAGGAGAGTCTCATGGCACACGCCGTTACTCCTGCAAACAACAGCACCTCCCAAAACAACCACAGGACATTTACATCTGAGCTCAGGTGCATATGTATGTGCTCTGCGACACTCTCCTTTTTTATTCTAATGTGAAGGAGAGTGGGGACACCGCTTTTACCTTTAGACATCCCTTATAGCTGCTAAAGAAACCGGTAGAAACAACTATAGGCCAAAACATCAAGGTTTAAATATTCATGGGAGGACAATCTCAGTTTTGGCCAAAAAATAAAATAAAATAAATAAATAAAAACCGGATTTAAACGGTTAAATGGACTGATTTGGCTTACATTTTTGGCATTTTGATAAATAACTCTTATGAAACAAAAATATGTACTGGAAAATATAATGCAATATATTAAATAATACATATGGGAAGCTAGTGCTTTTAGTATTTTTTTTCATTAAGACCATGGCTATATTGATACATTTAAAAATATATAGCAATGATGAATGCAACGCAGAACACATATTCATAAACTTTCATCTCACTTTATTAGTTATACATTTCATATATGAAAATTTGTGATGCCATTTAAGAAAAAAAAGCAAATGTTAAAACCAAAAAAATTTCCTCATGATTGTGTACATATATTTTCCCATATATAAATATATATAGTGCATCAAATATATTTATATACACAGTACCTTATTTTATCACATATACATCTATGTATTAGGAAGTGTATTATTCAATATCAACTTACATACATTAAAATATGGAAGTAAATATATTGTCACATTTTTCAATATGAAACGCTGTATTACTTAATATATGGTAATATATTAACACAATATATTATTCTGCAGATTTTCAATA
Organism: Sinocyclocheilus anshuiensis; assembly: GCF_001515605.1. NCBI lineage: Eukaryota > Metazoa > Chordata > Actinopteri > Cypriniformes > Cyprinidae > Sinocyclocheilus > Sinocyclocheilus anshuiensis. The sequence goes on from NW_015555730.1 coordinate 1,692,355, forward strand.
TACATTAAATAATTTAATATATTGATCATTAACTTTAACATTAACTAAAAAAACAACAACATTTTCATTGCGTAAGGGAACAGAACAGAAACTAAAGCTCATCCGTTAAATCAGTGGATGGCGGAAGGGACACAGTATTGTCAGCTGAATCCATCTGGGACTCAACAAGATGTAGAAAAACCCTGGATCAATGATAAATGATTTGCATGGATCAATCCCAACTCGTTTTGTTCAGTCTGAGAGTGGAAGCAGAGAGATTCCTGTATTTCTAAAGGTTTTGCTGTGTTAGTTGACAAAGGTAATGGATCAAATGAACCGATGACCTGATCTGACAGACAGAGGTAACATGAATGCATAAGTACTCTAGTGCAGATGTTGTTTCTCCGCAGGGACTGCAGAGAGGAGCCCTACAGCAGGTCAACTCTTCAATTCTGAGGCGTTTCAGCGTGATATTATGTAACTCATCAGGCAAGCAAAGACTTATCACTGCAGACTGTACAAGACAATCATCTGTTCTCTTTAGTGTGTTTTGGGTGAAGGATGTTTTAAATTTAATCAACTTGTAAAATTACAAGTTTTTTGTATCTCCAAAATTCCCACTAGCACTAAAACATTCAATTAAAACCCATGTATTATGTCAAAGATATCGTATTATTTAATAAGAGCGTGTTCTGGATTACAGCCTAAAGTCTCAAACAATGGTAACAACAAATCAATGAAGTCTTTCTGAGTATGTTTCACCAAAAATAAATAAATGTTTATTTAGTATGAATAAAAAATGAGGCCTAAGACCATTAAGATATTGTCTTCAGATGTTTTATTCATTTATTTATAATTCTCATAAATCTAGGTTATATGATTACCGCAGATTCTGTAATATCATCTTTTTTGTATTACAGTAAAAATACCACAATATAGTGATTTCAAAAAATGGTTAAATCAGACAAAATTGAAAGCTGTAAAACAAATACGATTATGTATAAATGCTTTCAAATACTATTAATATATTGTTTGTTTGTTTTTATTACAGTAATGAGAATGGGAATTAATAATGAGAGTTTAAGACGGAAAAATTCTTGCAAAGTTTCATTAATAATACTAAATATAGGCTTCAGTTTCTTTAAGCAAAATGGGTAACACTTTACAGTAAAGGCTATTAGTTAACGTTAATTAATGCATTAACCAACGAGCAATATTAATTAATCTTTGTCAACGTTAATTAATAAATTGTTAGTTCATGTTAGCTCAGGTCGATTAATTCATATTAACAGTTACATCTTTGAATTTTATTAATGTTTTAGTAAATGTTCAAATTAATATTAACTGAGATTAATAAATACTTTTTCATTTTTAGTTCATGTTAACTATGTAGTTAAAGGGGTCCTATTATGCTCTTTTACAAAGTCTTGATTTTGTTTTGGGGGTGTACTAGAACAGGTTGTTCGAAAAACACATTATTTTTCACATATTTTACATTATTATTACACCTCTCTCCCCAGTCTGGCATGAACGGCTCGAATAGTTCCTGTATCAAATGAAGGCCCGCCTTCTGAAATACAACCTGTCAGAGGCAGAAATCTACACAGGTAAGCGCCACTTGCAGGCTTATGAACAATGTTACACAGAAGAACGCCCGCTTCACACTGAATTGTAATAAAGTCTGTGCAAAAACAACTTCTTAAAATACAAGGGGAACTGCATTGCTGTTCAAAAGTTTGGAATAATTAAGATTGTTTATAAGATTGTTTGAATTCTCTTCTGCTCAGGCTTAATTTATTTGATAAACAGAAGAAAAAAAAACGTAATATTGTGACATATCACTACTATTTAAAATAGCTGTTTTATATTTGAATATATTGTAAATTTGTAATTTATTGCTGTGATCATTACTCAAATGTTATACCCATCTATGCAATACAATGGAATACTGCAATAAGTTTAGTAGGCTATACCACCTTACCCTATTAGTCAAACATAAAAAAGCAATAAATAAATAAATACATAAATACATACATGCATACATACATATGTATATATATATATATATATATATATATTTTTATGTGAGGGAAAAAGGAACTCAAATGTTGAATGTTCATTAGATTGATGTTTATGTGCAGCTATATACGGTTGTACACTCTGCTTAAGGATCTGCATGATTGGCTGAGAGTATCTGTAACAGCAGGGTCATAATGGGCATGTTCATTCATGTGTACCAGCCGAACCACATGACCATCTCTCAGTCTCGTCCTGTGCATAGCAACCGCTGTCAATGGAGATGACTGAGAGAGAAGCGTGCCGTGATCCTTCACCCGTACACGCTCTCCCTCCCCTCACAAGAACACACACTGTTTTCCAGCTCCACGTACACCTGAGACAGAGGCTTCCCAGAACCAGTTCAACTTAAGACAACTTCTGTCAACTTCAGCAGAGGACAGTCTGTTTTCATTCAAGCCCACCCTTGTGAAAAACAAGTCCACTTAAGTATACTTTTAAAAAGAGTATTAAGGAAATATGAGCTAAATGTAATGTTTTCAGACACTTAACGGCATTTTAAATTATTACAGTTCAAATTTATATTAAATTCAATTAGTTAAACTTAACAATGCTTAAGTAGGACCTAAGTACGTCTTTAAATGTAATTTCATCAATCTACCGAAATATGGTTAAAGTGTAACTGCTGAATGTACTGACAAGCATTTATGATAAACTAAAATATATGTTAATGTAATTTCTACTGGTGAAGTTGCATTTTAGTACATTTAAAATATATTAACATTAAATGTAAAATAAAAAACCTCATTGCGGTTAAAATTACAATCAAGTACTTTACACATGCTTTACTACACATTAAAATAAGAGCACCACTTTAAAGCACCACAAAAGATGATTAAAGCATAAGGATTTTAACAAAGTGCACTTATTAAAAGTGTACTTAAGTATGTTAGGAAACAGCAATAAAAGTGAACTCACTTTAAGCAGGCCTACACTTAAGTGGCTTTTTATTATATTATCATCTGCAAGTACCGTTTTTTTTTTTTATATAAGCACGTTATAAACTTTTAAGACCTAAAATACACTAAGTGCACCTACAATACAATTAAGCACACTTTTTCATTTCCTAGGTGTTTGTCTGGGTTTAGTACACTACTACTGTAGTGTAGATGTAAAAACAGGCTGTAGGCATTCATTTTGCTCTATGCTTCTAGGGACGTACAGTGCATTCGGTGCTCAGATTATATCAGTGTTTCCTGGGGAACAAACCCATGACCTTTGTGCCGTTTGCGCCACACTCCAGCAGCTGAGATACTAGAACGTTCAGATGCCCGAGGCGTTTCACGGAACAGCTGTCGAGACAACATGTTATGCTCACCTGGCTGGGAGGGAAATCAGTGAGTAATTGAAATGGCTGGCCCTGGGAGAGTCGTTAAGGGCGCAAGCACTCATGCGTGAGCAAGCAGTTGTGGCCAGGCAGATACAGACATGCGCCGCTGGCCTCAGATTTACGGAGACAAACCAGGGACTGAATGCAACTACTAAGCAAACACTAGAACACCCTAACAACCCTCAGAATCCAAACCTTAAAGGGATAGTTCACCCAAAAATGAAAATTCTGTCA
>NW_015555730.1:1695983-1704896 GCF_001515605.1 Sinocyclocheilus anshuiensis
TTTCTGACCCTGCATAGACAGCAAGGATACTCCCATGTATAATATAAAAAAGATGAAATTGCTAAACTTATTTTGATTCATTAATGTAAAAAAAGAGTTATTGATCATAATCCGACTATGTAATCCAGATTATGCAATCAGTTACTAGCCAGCACTGATTAAGACTAACAGGGTTGAATATCAGCAACAACTGTCCTCTCTAGAAAATATTATCGCTATGTGCCAGGAACAATATATTTAAGTGGAAAATTGATTATTACTTTTCCCACAAAGACTGGAACTACTGATCATAAAGAGATAGTTCACCCCAAAAAATGAACATATGGTCATCATTTCCTCATCGTTCCAAACGAGTATGACCTACTTTTTTTCTCTGTGGAACAGAGTTTTGGTATTCATTGACTTCCATTGGATGGACAGAAAACACAGAGACATTTCTCAAAATATCTTATTTTATGTTCCGCAGAAGAAAGTCATACAGCTTTGGAACAACCACCTGAGGGTCAGTAAATTATTATTATTATTATTTTAACTCAAAGCACTCCTGCTGAAGATAAAGCACCACAGAACAATCTCGAGCTGTTTCAGCAATCAATCCATCCAAACCCTGTAATTTCACAGCCTAGACTACTAAACACCAGCACTGAGTTTTGTAAACTCATGCTGTAACTCAGTATTTGTCATCGCTCATACACCTGTGAGGACCGCAGCCCACATCGATGTATCCTGACACAACAAGTTATGCAAAGAGAAGAGCCCCTGAGATCAATGACAGACAGGCCATTAAATGTCTCAGCTGGGAGAAACTCTTTAGCAGAGGAGACTGACTGACTGACTCAGTGTTTGTTACTCACATCAATAAGTCAACAGAGACATCAGCTATCCTCCCAGTGGAGAACTAGTGTACTGCATACTGCATAGTATACACTGTCGACCTCCTATTTTATAGAAATAGTATGTAAAACATTACACAACAGCTAACGTTTCAAATAGTAATAGGCTGCTTTGTTTAGTTCAGTAAGATGTGTCCAGTTATCATCTTGAATATAGAAAGCTTTAGTGATTTTGCATTTTAAGTGGAATTTTGTATAAAAATGATGTCATTTGGACAATCCAAACAATCAGACAAAACTGATGTGGGTATGACTTAGTGTGAGACAGACATGTGAAGACCCTGTCTTTGAAAGAGGAAGCATGACACGCGAGCTCTGAATACCAGTGTACACTAGAAAGTGTTAACATAACACTCTCGACACACTGAAGAACTGAATGCAGAGGTTTCAACACTTGCTCATTTTGAAACAGGTCACATCAAACAAAGTGAATCCTGATAAAGCATCAAAGCTTGCCCAACTTGTCCTTTAAGAGTCTGAGGTTGAGTGTTGAGTAAATGTGCCACTCACATGAGACCGGAGAACATATTGATCCTGTTTTATAATTTTAACAACAATTTTCAATAGGGTTCCATAGGTTGACATTAGTTAACTACATTAGACAACATTACCTAAAAATGAAAAATACTTTTAAAACATTTATTAATCTTAATGTTAATTTCAGCACTGAATAATACAGTATATATTTATCAACTGTTTAATTGAAAACAGCGTTCTTTAAACTTAAAAAAAAAAACGGTGGTAAATTAATCTAATGTACAGAGACTTTTCAAAACAATTTGAAAATGAGCAGCTTTGAAAATATTTGAAGCAGAAATAAGAAATATGGGGGGCTTTCGAGTAAAATAGGCTGAGAACCACAGATTTTTCCAGCTTTTAAAAATTATTACAAATGTTTAAGAGTTAAGTGTGCAGGAGACAAACCCAAAAAATTTGAAATTAAACCCAAAATTTAAATATTAAAAGTTATTACATATAAAAGTGAAACTCAAGACAAACTAAAGTGACACTACATCATTTAAAACTGGAATTCTTAAGGAATGTTTCTCCAGCACAGTGAAGCTGTATTCTTTGAAAGATCACCCATATAAGGTGAAGGCACTGTTGTAGTATATCCATGTCCTTGCTAAGCAACCTGATGATTACCTACACTTCTAAACTATGTAAACAACTCGTCAGATTGAAAAAGCATCCCAGTGACCTACTTTTGAAATTAATGTTCAGGCATACAGTAACTTGAGAGAAATTAGAAACAGCGTGCACTTTCTTTGAAATGAAAATGTCTAAAAATAAATTCAACAGTAAGGTACCTCAGAGCAGACACGAGCTCAACAGGGGCTTTACAGCCGAGGAATTACATTGCTTCTGTTACACTACTTATTGGAAAACCATAGCACTCCACAACTTCAAAAGGGCTCCCAATGACTGGGGAAAAAAATGATAGTTAGCAAATAAGTTTTACCAGGATTGTCCTGCTGTGCCATCACAATTTCACGTCCTGCCTTTATTCTTTACAACAGAACTGTAGAACAAAAGGGTTTCACTTATTAAAATGATCCCAACATCCCATTTCTCTGTAAACATCCCAATAAAAAAAAGAAGCTTTGCTCACATTCGTTTACTTGTCAGCCATGCCGTTTTTGTTCTCCTTTTTTGTGCAGTTACACTCCCTTTCTGGCACTCATCATCCTCCTCTTTCATTCCAACATTCCTAACCCTTGTTCCTCTCAATAATCACACACAGCCTGTAAAAGTGCAGTGTTACGAGACTGAATCTAGTCTAAGGACATGAACTTAAAACACAACACCATTAGCATCCCAAATCCCCCTGAAAGAGATCTGAAAAAGACACTCACTCATTTTTAATGAACTTTATTTGAGCAAGCATATTTTGAATTTAAGATAACTTCACATTGCTGGTTCAGTCAGTTCTCCTACTGAGAACATGACATAGCCAGGCTTTAAAAGCAATAAAACAAGGCAGGAATGCTTTACGGCTGTTTATTCCCTATACTGTGGATTTTTTTTAAACCCTCAACATTATTTTTGTCTGTTTTTCCTTTTTTTGTTCCTTTTTTTTATTTTTTTTAATACCTTAACTAGGCCTAGAATGCTTGTCTCTAGACCTGGCTCTTTCTTCTTTTTTAAATATCGTTTTCTGTTTTTTTCAATGTTTACTTTTTCCTCTCGGTGAAGATTCAAGGTCGTGTCCCCCTGTAGAACACAGACATCGTGACCTCGCAGTTCCCAACACAATAAACATTTGACGCGAGCAGAGAAAATCACATAAAGGAACACGTTACCTTGGCTTAGACGCTTGGCACGCCAGTAGAGTTGGTCACGGTCTTCTGAGCGGCTTCTTTAGCCTGGTGAGCCTGGAGTACGGCCACCGCCTCATCGACCTGTCAGACAGTCGACAAAACATCAAAACACGTCGACAAAACCTCTTCCAATGCTTCATTCCGTAGAGCTCACAAAAACAACCGATCAGTCCAACCTTGGAGCGCAGAGACTCTGGAGACTCCAGCATGTGGAGGAGCTCCGAGTTGTCGATTTCCAGCAGCATACCGGTGATCTTGCCAGCCAGGCTGGGATGCATATTCTGGATAAGTGGGAAGAGACGCTCACCTGTGAAGAGGAAAATGAAACATTAGCCTCATCTCGTCAGGTGGTGGGAGGAGCATGCAGTGAAAAGCAGCACTCTTTACCCAGCATCTGCTTCTGTTCCTGTGGCGGTGCAGCGGCGAGCATGGAGGCTGTGAGTGGTTCCTGTCCTTGCACGTGCACAGCAGGCTATAAACAGAGTAAACGAGCACAGTTAGTGTTGGGAAGGTTCCTTTGGAAATGTCATTTAAAATAAGATTACAAATTACCCTATTCAAAATGTAACAAGTAGTGTAATGTAACTGATTACATTTGATTACTTTTTGATTACTTTTCTACATTTCTAACAAATTGTTAATCATTTTGAAACATTTAAAATCAGGCAGGGTTAACCTTGCAGTAGTGCTCAGACTTTCAAAATTATTTTTTACTTGATTTAAGACTATAAAAATGTAATTTTAAAGCACAGTCACCACAAAATCAGACTTTAGCACTGCTTTTTCCTTTTTCTTTTCCTTTTAAGGTTAAATACAGATTTAAAATCGTAAGATATGGTTTAATAGCTATTATACTGTTTTTAAAAACAAATCTTTGCATAGCTATGATAGGAAACACTGGCATCTAACAGTAAAGGTCATTGCACACGGAGTCCGAAATTTTCGTAAGTGTTTTTTCTAGTGCTGTCAAACAATTAATCGCATCCATAATAAAGTTTTTGTTTACATAGTATGCGTGTACACAATGTGTATATTTATTATGTATATACAAATACACACACATGCATGTATATATTTAAGAAAAATATGTTTATATATTAATCATTTATATATATATAAAATATAATATAAATATATAAATGTATATACACATGTAAATATTTTCAAAATATATACTGTATGTATGTGTATTTATATATACATAATAAAGATACACAGTACACATACATATATTATGTAAACAAAAACCTTTATATTGGATGCGATTAATCGTTTGACAGCACTAGCTTTTTCGTATTCGTTATCCTAAAAATTCGTCACACACAGAAACCTTGCACACTGAGTCCAATGCGTATTAATTAATCCGTTGCGGAAAAAATGTGCAAAACGGTACTAAACGTAGTCTTCAAGCAGTGAGGATGATTTTGTTGTCCTCTAGCTTCTTAAAAAGAGAAAAAGAAAGGAAATATTGGGTCCATCCAATCCTGAGATACAGAGAGGAAGGAGAGTTCCCCCTCCTTATTAAGGAGAAGAGGGATTATCACAGCGATTCAAAGCTTACTTCAGGATGTCAGTGGCTCAGTTTGATGCTTTGCTAGCAATACTAGAGCCACATATTAAAAATACCATTAATTTCAGTGAACTCAGTGTGCAAGGATCTTTACAGTGCTTTGTGCTGCGAGACGAAGTGGATGAACTTGACAATCACCATTCTGGATTTTGGCGTTCGCTTGTACGGTGGTTCTGAATTGTCAAAACACCTCTCAAAATGCTTGCTGCGGATGCAGAAAATCAAACCGGATTCAATTTTTTTTATGACGGACGAAAGTTTTGCAGGCAGTGTGTAAACGTGATTGACACAGCGTGAGGTCGTATTTATTTTACAGCGTGCGAAATTTTCGAACTCAGTGTGCAATGGCCTTAAAAAAAAAATAAAGCATGCACATAAACCCAAATAGGAAATAAAACAGTTATCGAATAAACATGTCCAATTCTGTGTCCTAAACATTGGTGTCTCATATTTTAGAGCAGTTAATGCAATGTGCGAAAGAAATCAATCAAATCTGTATGTGTGTAAAAAAAATATTCCGATGTAACCCCCTTTGTAATCACTAACATTTTCATAAGTAACTAGTTTAATTACACATTTTTTCATAGTAACTGTAACAGATTACAGTTACGTGTATTTTTGGTAGTGCTTTATTTTAAGGTGTCCTTGTTACACGTTAGATGTACTTACTATTATAATAACAATAACTTATGCATAATTACATGCAAGTAACCCTAAACCTAACCATATAGTAAGTACTTGTAGTTAATTATAGGGCTGGGTATTGATTCAGATATCCCGATTCGATTCGATTCGATTTCAATTCACAAACTCTTGATTCGATTCGATTCTCGATTATTATTTTTTATTACATTCAGTGAATATAGTTTTAATACAAATGCTATTGATATTTCTAAAAAATTTACAGTAAACATCAGTTAACAAATAGTGAATTAATAAAAAGAAATTAAGAACCACATGCCTGTATTTTAAACCTATTCTTTTTTTTTTTGTATAGGGTCCTTTTTAAACAATAGTAGGGCCCTATAAAATGTTCTTACATTTTCTGGTAATCAGATGAAGGCATAAAACATTAATTTAATTTATAATGAAAATTAAACCCTTTTATTTTTTGGCAAACAAAGTGCTGCACAACAGAGGTTTACTGTTAAAATTAAAAAGTAAATTACGTAATTCCGTTACATGTAACTAGTTACTCCCCAACACAGAATACAGTAAACTCAAAAACACATCTTTCAGGCGTGATGGGATAAAGGTGGAGTGCAGTCTTACCTGCTGCATGGTCACCTGAGGCTGTGTGTTCATGTGCTGCTGGGGGCTGCGGACACTGGGGGTGTATTTGTACTGCGGTACGCCGCGCACTGGAGGAGCGGAAGCTGCAGCCGCTGCAGTGCTGGGTCGTGGACCCATAGTCTGAGCAGCTGAGAGAGAGAGAGAAACACAACTGAATATTAATAATGGGCATGTTTGGATGTGGCGAGAAGATCACATTAATCTGTTACAAGTAATGTTGCACACACATGTAAGGTGATTGCTCTTCTGCAACAATCTCTGAAATTATTCAACCCTCATTATGCATTCAAAATTTGCATAATATTCTTGCATTCTGGGGACTGTTCAGACCTGGTCACCTGAAGTCATTACTTACATATTTTTCAACTAAAAACAAATTGCATATGATCAATAACTTCTTTAGTAAGTGAATGGGAAACAAAAAAGTCAGTTTTGATTGTTACTGTATTATTACTACATTTACGCCTTTTTATTAAATCAAGAAATGCTGAGGTTGTACATGAACTCCAGAATAACCACTGAAGCAAAACTTTTCAATATTTATAATAAATTGTTTGAACATCATTATGTAATTCATAATAATGTGTAATCTGAGAATCACCAGCAACAAACTCAATTTAAAAATCAGTTGCTTAAGTTCCTCTGAGCTTTTAACTCATAATTGCTCAAAAAACAATGCAAACTTATGGTTTAAAAACTGTAACTCATGAAGTCAATTGCTCAAAATTGGTAAAAATATACAAAACCTACATTTTTTCCTAACAAAAAAAATAGAAAAAAAAAATTTCTTATGTATTTATATATGTGACCCTGGAGCACAAAACCAGTCTTAAGTCGCTGGGGTATATTTGTAGCAATAGCCAACAAAACCATATTTATTTATAAAGCTTATTTATTCAGCTTTTATAAATCTCAATTTCGAAAATTTGACTCTTATGACTGGTTTTGTGGTCCAGGGTCACACATACATATGTGTGTGTGTGTGTGTGTATATATATATATATATATATATATATATATATATATATATACACACACACAGTACATAAGTCATATATATATTTTGTTCTACATGTCATCTGTAAAGCCTCCTTTGAATCAAATCAACTTGAATAAATTTTTTTTTTTTTTATAGACAAATATTTGGCTCCTGTACTAAAAACTATAATTTAGATATTGTATATGTAACCCGTGCCGGAAAAATGAGTCTGAATGCACACAGGCTAATTTTGAGCTACAGGCCAAAAAAAAAAAAAAAAGAAGAAATTAAAAAAGTGAAAAAAAAAATATTGAATTTAAAGTTTTCACAAAATGAGTTCATTAAGCACTCGTCTAGTGACCCCAATGCTCCAAATAGTAATTAAACATCTAAGAGTATCTTTATTTGTATACTTTCTGAGAGGAGTACCTATTTCTCCACTCGCTTCTCGTGCTGACTGACATCCGAAGCAACCGCATAAAGACGACAGCGATGCCACGCGATCCCCACATATATACAGAATTACAGTAGGCTAAATATATTTAAAGATGCAGTCCGTAACTTTGTGTTCAAAATTGACAATTTATATAATAAGCGAACCATGAATCCATTTTCTAAACCGTGTTTTTGGCTTGTCCTGAAGCACTACAGTACACCTATAATAAGTGTTTATATTCGGACCATTTCAGACTGGTTCGGCTAGGTAACGCTGCGGAGTAGCCCAGTACTTGCCTGATTCGTCATAGACATAAACAGAGAAAAGTAGCTCCGGCTACAATGTTCTTCCACAAGACGCATGCAGTTCTGTTTATTAACCGCTAGAGCCAAAAGTTACGGACTGCAGCTTTAAGTATTAACGCAAACATAATCTGTTATGTCTTAACTGAAAGTTTGGGGAAAAACATCAGATGTGTAACATTATATTAGATCTGTGCATTACACTATGTCTTAATATAGGCTGTCGGTCGCATTAGTGCTAGGCCTAATAAGGCACCATCATTTAAACCAACAGCCACTGAAGCCAAAAAAAGTTTAATATGGTAAGAAGTAAAATGCTTTTGTCTTTGTGATTTTAATGAAACTGAAACCCTTCTTTATTTGGTTCAGACATGTGTGATTAGGGTTAAATATAAACTCTGCAGGACAGCAGATTTCCATGGTCTAATGACACGGTCTACACGGTCTTTAAAAGGCAAATTAAACCAAGTATGTTAAATCACAACATTCACAAAATCACTGAATATTATGAATATTAGGATAAATCGATGCAGAATCGATTCGTGGATCGATTGAGATGCATCGCGATTCTCTCTGGAATCGATCCTGAGCTTAGATTTTAACTAGTGGTTGACCGATATTGGTTTTTTGACAGCCGATGCCGATAATTTGGAAAGCAGGGTGACCGATGGCCGATATAATTTTTTTTTATTTTAATTAATTTTTAAGAAATTTGAAATCATTTGAAAATTGATTAAAAAAATAAATGTGTTAAATAAACATACTTATACTTTAGATGACAAAGTATTTTTCACAAATAAATAAATATTTAATAAAAATATAATTAAAAAGGAAGTAAACACTGTAACCAACAGGGCACTCAGTATTCTGGGAAGTTTGTGTGCATTAATCATATTTTCATATTTCATATCGCGCGTCTCCAGTGAAGCTGAACTCTCCTCCTGTCCGCATTCAATTCTCACGGATCTACCGTCACACAGAGAACACGCGATCATGCAGGATACACATGCACACTTCACAAGATCTCAACTAGATTCGACTAAGTTTGCAAGGTTTTTGAAATTAGAGGTTTATTAGACATTCAAAGATTTGTTTAAATGATATAAATGCGTATTTGCT
>NW_015555730.1:1707495-1709676 GCF_001515605.1 Sinocyclocheilus anshuiensis
ATTAAAAAAGTGAAAAAAAAAATATTGAATTTAAAGTTTTCACAAAATGAGTTCATTAAGCACTCGTCTAGTGACCCCAATGCTCCAAATAGTAATTAAACATCTAAGAGTATCTTTATTTGTATACTTTCTGAGAGGAGTACCTATTTCTCCACTCGCTTCTCGTGCTGACTGACATCCGAAGCAACCGCATAAAGACGACAGCGATGCCACGCGATCCCCACATATATACAGAATTACAGTAGGCTAAATATATTTAAAGATGCAGTCCGTAACTTTGTGTTCAAAATTGACAATTTATATAATAAGCGAACCATGAATCCATTTTCTAAACCGTGTTTTTGGCTTGTCCTGAAGCACTACAGTACACCTATAATAAGTGTTTATATTCGGACCATTTCAGACTGGTTCGGCTAGGTAACGCTGCGGAGTAGCCCAGTACTTGCCTGATTCGTCATAGACATAAACAGAGAAAAGTAGCTCCGGCTACAATGTTCTTCCACAAGACGCATGCAGTTCTGTTTATTAACCGCTAGAGCCAAAAGTTACGGACTGCAGCTTTAAGTATTAACGCAAACATAATCTGTTATGTCTTAACTGAAAGTTTGGGGAAAAACATCAGATGTGTAACATTATATTAGATCTGTGCATTACACTATGTCTTAATATAGGCTGTCGGTCGCATTAGTGCTAGGCCTAATAAGGCACCATCATTTAAACCAACAGCCACTGAAGCCAAAAAAAGTTTAATATGGTAAGAAGTAAAATGCTTTTGTCTTTGTGATTTTAATGAAACTGAAACCCTTCTTTATTTGGTTCAGACATGTGTGATTAGGGTTAAATATAAACTCTGCAGGACAGCAGATTTCCATGGTCTAATGACACGGTCTTTAAGAAACTTAAAAGGCAAATTAAACCAAGTATGTTAAATCACAACATTCACAAAATCACTGAATATTAGGTCTGCGACAATAAATCGATGCAGAATCGATTCGTGGATCGATTGAGATGCATCGCGATTCTCTCTGGAATCGATCCTGAGCTTAGATTTTAACTAGTGGTTGACCGATATTGGTTTTTTGACAGCCGATGCCGATAATTTGGAAAGCAGGGTGACCGATGGCCGATATAATTTTTTTTTATTTTAATTAATTTTTAAGAAATTTGAAATCATTTGAAAATTGATTAAAAAAATAAATGTGTTAAATAAACATACTTATACTTTAGATGACAAAGTATTTTTCACAAATAAATAAATATTTAATAAAAATATAATTAAAAAGGAAGTAAACACTGTAACCAACAGGGCACTCAGTATTCTGGGAAGTTTGTGTGCATTAATCATATTTTCATATTTCATATCGCGCGTCTCCAGTGAAGCTGAACTCTCCTCCTGTCCGCATTCAATTCTCACGGATCTACCGTCACACAGAGAACACGCGATCATGCAGGATACACATGCACACTTCACAAGATCTCAACTAGATTCGACTAAGTTTGCAAGGTTTTTGAAATTAGAGGTTTATTAGACATTCAAAGATTTGTTTAAATGATATAAATGCGTATTTGCTGAATGCTGACGGCAAACAAGAAAGTATTATAATGTTTGCCTTTCTATTACTAAAAATATAAAAGCAATCGTTATGAGACTTTTTGTATACATTTTAATTCATTTATTTAACCGTTCTATCGGATTATTAGACAGACTTCTATCCGTATTTAGACAGAACTGTTAAGACAACAGCGAACAAAAGGGAGAATGTGAGCACTGTGTGTTCAGGCGCTACCGTTCTCAGTGCCGTCAAAATAAAAGTCCCGCCTCGAACGTATCGGCCAAACAGGAAAACTTATCAGCCTATGCCGATATTTAAAAAATGCCAAATATCAGCTGATATATCGACCTTGGCTATATATCGGTCGACCACTAATTTTTACAGCAGATGGCGCTCTAATCTAGTTTTTATCCGCACACTCAAATGCTCATGAAGAAGAGAGCTTGTGCATTTGGCTGAGTCATGTAATTTCACCTCGGCTCAGAATGCTTTTATGACGCGAGATTAATGTAAACAGCCCACTGTAATTCGCTTCAACCTTTTCGAATTTTATCAATGATTATTTTAGGTTCAAGTGTGTGTAAGGATTTGGAAACAAGCAGAGTACGGCTGTTTCTAAAGCATGCAG
>NW_015555730.1:1710218-1733773 GCF_001515605.1 Sinocyclocheilus anshuiensis
CGGCTGTTTCTAAAGCATGCAGTGACATCTGCTGTTCAAAACTAATCGACGTGAGAAAGAATCCCGATGCATTCGGAAAATCTCAGAATAAATGCTGAATCATTTCTCGATGCATCGATTTATTTTCCCAGCCCTACTGAATATTCTATGTCACCAAAACCTCATGGTGCTGTGGAGCATGTAAAGGCTGAAACTACTCACCAACACGCTGAGTGGACATCATGCGGGGCACCTGAGACGCAGGACGCATGGTGCTGAAGCTCTGAGGTCTGGGGGCAGATGAGCGCATTGTGCCTGGCATGTTCTGGAAGTCTGTAGGAAAGGTTCAATGTCTTTATTAGTATGAATCAGTACTATTGGATTCATTTAATAAAGCAGGTTTCTGGGATACAAAGTTGACTTACGCTGAGGCCGGACACCCTGTGTGGCCCAGCGGGGACTGGGTCTGAGCTGGGTGAGCTGACTGGTAGGGTAATACGCAGCTCTGTTCTGGGCCTGTGATGCAAGGAAATCATTAGGGGGGAAAAAATCAGCAGTCATGTTAATCTAAGCAATATGAGAACCAACCCACCTGTGGAATGGCAGCCATGAAGTATCCTGATGGAGGTGCAGGCTGATAGGGGTTGATAACGGGGTTTGGCACTGCACGGACACTGGCCATCCTCTGCATGTACTGGTTGGTGAGATGGGCCTGCCGTTCCTCTTTGCGCTGAGCAAGAGCCACATACAATGGCTTAGTGGCCATAATACGGCCATTCATCTCAGTCACCGCTTTAGTGGCTTCCTCAGGGGAAGAGAAACAGACAAATCCGAAGCCTTTACTGCGACCACCGTCCATCATGACCTGTGACACGGGGGAAGACTTCAATTTTTGTCTAAAAGGCAACATGCAACAAAATCAACATGAAATGGCATTTGCAAAGATATTACATCAAGGGAAACAAATTCATTTTATTCCTCTGGATGGTGGAAACTGGGCATTTACATTGACAATGTAAGGTGACAAATTGATGAAATGATTTATCCATGTTTTAATAAGCTTCTGGTCTTAGAGCTTTTTAGATGGATGCCGAGACTTCTTAAGTTGGGTAGAATCTGTGATCTCTGACCCAGTTTGTTTGCTGGCTTTCATCGCTGATATACTAGGGCTGCACAATAAATCGAAATGAAATCGAATGAATGATTGTCATGCGTATCTTTCAGTGAAGCACGGTTCTGTGATCAGTAGTAAATCACTGCTTAAATACTATGAAATATGTTGCGTGCCTTATTCTGTGTAAGAAGCCACATCATCTCACAGAAGGATTTATTTCAAACACTTGGCTGACGTTATGAAGCGAGTTTGGAGTAAAAACATGTTATTAAATGTGGTATTTTTGCATGCTTTCAGAAGGAGCAGCATTTACTACACAGAGCCATAGTTCACTGAGAAGCTATGCAAACAGCTGTCATTATCGCGAACGAACTGGCAACCATGGCTGTCAAAATCCTATTGGATACATTGGCAGTGGGCGGAGTCACACAGACCAAAACAGGTATGTGACCTTAATATGTCTGCAGATATTTAAGAAACATGCAAAGGTATTTTTAGGCTTTAGTACAGTAACTAAAAACATTTCTGCGCTGCAGTAACATGCACGGATAAATTGTACCCAATTAGGCCAAGAAAGTGCATTAAAGTAAAACAATCAATTTTTAAATCCAATGAATTTTAATAAGACCATTAATGTGTACATTTAGTTCTTATAGGAAATGTCTAGAATGTGTATAAATAACTTGGTCAGACGGATTCACAATCGTACCTTGGCACTGGTGATTGTACCGAAGGGAGAGAACTCTTTACGAAGACGCTCGTCATCAATACCATCATCCAAGTTCTTCACGTAAAGATTGACACCCTGTAAAGACAGCAAACGGCTGTGAAGATCTGCATCTGTGAGGGCACTTACAACACACTTCCCCTGGATTTAATAAATAAAATTAAAGATCCAAATGCAGTTACACAGTCTAACTCATGTCCTTGAATAAGAAACAGTTGTACATAGCCCTTCTATCCCCAATATCCACTATACAGGAACGTGAGGCCCATGGGCTACAAATTCACTGTTGCAGCCATTTTGGCCAGTGTGGTCCACTGAGGAGGAAACACCGAATTTGACAAGGCTGCAGAGGTCAGAGTTCACCCTCACTGACCTGGTAACGAGTCATGCGGTCCTGCTTCATCTGTTCAAATTTGCGCTTGAGCTCAGTTTGCCGCTCCACTTTCTTCTGAGCACGACCTACATAGATGAACTTCCCGTTCAGTTCTTTGCCGTTCATCTCATCCACAGCCTGTCAGAAGAGAGCAGAACTATTGTACATATTGTACATGTACATATTGTACATGTGTATCCTATGTTTAAGTTTACGTCAGGAAGTCAATTACATTAGTTTGACAACATTAAGTTGAACTGACCCTTTGGGCGTCTTCGTGCCTCTCAAAACTCACAAATCCAAAGCCTCTGGACTTTCCATTTTCATCAGTCATGACACGGATGCTCATGGCAGTACCTTATCAAATGAGGAATAAGTTTTGGTAATGGGTAAGTCAAAAGAGAATAACAGTGTAAAAACTGCAGTACTACAAAGAACTTACCATATTTGCTGAAGACGTCCTTGAGTTTGTCATCATCCATGTCTTCCCCAAAGTTTTTGATGTACACATTGGTAAATTCTTTGGCTCTTGCGCCGAGCTCAGCCTCCCTCTCCTTGCGAGATTTGAAGCGCCCTACAAACCTGATAGAAATTAGGACCATTTAATAGGAGGATCTAATGGATCTCAAAGCAGTTATTTCAATAGGTTGGTTGACATAGCTTAGGATTTTTCAACAATATACCATTTATCTTTGTAATTAGTCATTAATACAACCAAAGCCAAACCAAGTCAAACAATTCTCTTTAATTGAAATGAACAAGGAAAGCTTTCCACAGTTTATTACTCAATTAACAAGGAAGAATTATTTAACTTGTATAAACCAGGTTTGTTTAGTATATACACTACCATTGAAAAGTCTAGGTAAGATTTTTGAAAGAAATACTTTATTCAGCATGGACATTAAATTGTTTGAATATGACAGTAAAGACTATAATGTTACAAAAGATTTATATTTCAAATAAATGTTCTTCTTTTGAAAAACAGTCTATTCATCAAATCCTGATTTTTTTTTTTGATGAATTCGTCAATTTTTTAGCATGATTCATGGTTTCCATAAAAGCATGAAGCAGTACAAACATTTTCAACACTGATAATGTTTTTTCTTCATTAGCATATTAAAATGATTTCTGAAGGATAATGTGACACTGAAGACTGGAGTAATGCTGCTGAAAATTCAGCTTTGCATCACAGGAATGAATCACATTTTAAAATATATTCAAATAGAAAACATTAAAAAATGCAATAATATTTCACAATATTACTGTTTTTACTGCATTTTTTAATAAATGTATGCAGCATTGGTGAGTGCACTACATTTAATTATCTTACAGACTTCAAACTTTTCAATGGTAGTTAGAGGTCGACCGATTGATCGGCTGATTTTTGGCATTTTTTAATTAATCGGCATCGGCCGATTGTGCTGCAAATTAGGCCGATTTATAGGCAAGTGCATCAGGGGGCAGCTAAGCGTTGTTGCGGAACTCCCTCTGAGGCCCTGTCCCAAATGGCACCCTAAACCTTCGCGGTCTTCCTCTGAGTCCTCACTTTCGTGACGTAATGCCGCTTTGACTGTCGGGTAGAAGTCTGCTGTGGAGCTCGCCCCGGTCCGGGCTCGGCAGAAGTGCGCATTGAGGGCGCATAGCGGCTGCAAAGGGGGCGCTCGCGAGCACCCTTTTGAACGCTAAAATGACGAATGGGACACCCTACGGTCTCGTGGACTTAATGGACACGCACACGCGGCGGCCATTGTAAGTCCGTAAGACCGCAAGAGCACATGAAGTCTTCCATTTGGGACAGGGCCTGAGGCTGCGTGAGGCGGAGCAGCTCACACACTCGGCAGCCGCGGCTTGTTCACACACAGCTTCAGTTAATGGCAGGGCAAAACAGACCGTTTCGAAAGCGGAATTATGTTTTACCCTACTAGAATTGATGCCGCAAAGTAATCATATTCATAAGTGCAACAAGTCATTTGCATGTGAAAGTAGAAACAAGTTCAATTCAGAAACTTCTGGGCTGATTATAACGTGCACGTTAACTTTCCTCATGAAATGTGTCTGTGGGCCCGACAATAGCCTCCACGATGTTATATATTCGCTCGTGGCCAGCGCACTCTTAAGCAGTTTGCAGTTTTAAGCAGGCTGTGTAATATGTGTGAAATCTTTTATTTTTGTTATCACTTGACCATTTGACTTATAGCAGTGTCCAGTGTTTCCTATACATTGAGTTATTTGTGGCGGCTCGTCACAATATCAAAACTGACCGCCACAAATAGATTTTCCAAAAGGCTGGAAAATCTATTTTGTAATAAACTCATTTTATTCAGTTTATTGAATAAACTGAGAGCTTCACGTTTCAAAATTAAAATGCAGCGCGGGTGTTTTTATATGAATGTATATTTGAAAAGAACCGACTGTCTTCAGAAAAGCTTCGATGTCATTTTCATTTCGTCTTTACTGTAATGCCTGATAAAGTAGCGTTTGTGAGGGCAGCGCTGATTTGATTACAGCCGTTACCGGGGAAACCGCTATATCTCCCGCTCCCAAAGCGCCTCCTGCTGGCAGAGAATGAATTTGCATTTGCAAGTCTGTGGGAAACACTGGTGTCTGTCAGCAAACAAACAAAAAGCATCCTTCAGAACTGTTTTGAGAAGGTGCTTAAGTTTTGAGCCATGTATTATTACTCTAAATTGGGCTACTACTACTATTACTATCTTGTACCCTGCAATAACCATTTGCTCAAAATCACTTTTATGAGATGAAGGGAAAAAAAAAGAAAAGAAAATCGGCCCAAAAAAATCGGCATCATATATCGGCTGCCCTGATTTCTAAATATCGGCATCGGCCAGTGAAAAACCCATATCGGTCGACCTCTAATGGTAGTGTATCTCAAATGCACTTCTGTGAACATTTTATTTTGTGATGACAAAATATTGAAATTATTTAATTATTGACAGTGACCCTCCTGGAGCACAATTTCATACCTGGGATTGTAGACTCTACAATGTCTGTCATAATGCAATAGTACTTGCATGCAATCTTTAAACAAACGTATATTAGGCAATATAAAAATGGACACCAAAATGTTTTTCAGAATGTCGCTTTAAGGAATAGTTCACCCAAAAATGAAAATTTGCTAGAAATTTTTTTTTAAAAATACACACCATCTGTGTAATTTTTCAGTACATTTTTATTTCCGGTTGAACCATTCCTTTAAATTTTAATTTAATTTAAAAACTCTTTAATGTCACTTAGTCCAACCCTTCCACGCACTTCAATTCCAAATCAAGTCTGTTAGTCGAAGCCACTCCTCATGTTAGCTGGCAAGTTCTTTAGCAATTTTCCTTCAACCTAATGCTCAGGTTTGGGGCAATGCTAAAAAATCTCACTTACACTTTTCTGTCATTCAGCAACATGCCGTTCATTTTCTCAATGGCTCTTTCAGCGGCCTCCTGGGTCTCAAAGTGCACAAAGCCGTAGCCCTTTGAGCCATTCTCGTCACAAACCACCTTAAGAAAGGATAACAGGCATAAAATCATGCACCCACTGAGCAAAAGAAGCACTCATGCACAAAAAAATCCAACACTCAATCATCAAACCACTGCAAAGCACACTCAAAAGCGTGTATGTGCCTTACCTTGCAGGACAGGATGTTGCCAAATGCAGAGAAGGTGTCATAAAGGGCTTTATTATCAATAGACTTATCCAGGTTCTTGATGAAGATGTTTCCAACGCCGCTCTTCCTCAGAGAGGGGTCGCGCTGAGACCACATGATGCGGACAGGTCTACCCTTGATCACGTCAAAGTTCATTGTGTCTAGAGCCCGTTCAGCTGGAAGCAAAAACAATTATGAGTCCACAAAAATGATTAGCACTTAAGGAAAGGCACTACTGGCAAAACCGTTGTTTTTTTATTTCACACACTCAACAATTTGAATATTTCTGGATATTTTGCATCCACGTCTTTTGGACTAGTAGAAAGAAAACCTCCAAACTACATATTTAAATAAAGTGAAAGTGACGTGACGTGGCCAAGTATGGTGACCCATACTCGGAATTAGTGCTCTGCATTTATCCCATCCAAAGTGCACACACACCGTGAACACACACCCTGGGCGCTGCGGCGCCCGGGGAGCGGTTGGGGGTTCGGTGCCTTGCTCAAGGGCACCTCAGTCGTGGTATTGAAGGTGGGAGAGAGCGCTGTACATTCACTCCCCCCACCTACAATCCCTGCCGGTACGAGACTCGAACCCACAACCTTTGGGTTACGAGTCCGACTCTCTAACCATTAGGCCACGACTTCCCCAATGTGTTAAATGTTTGTTTTATTACACTACCTATTTGTGTCTATTTATTTATTTATTTACGATTTAACGCCATATCAGCGGCAATGGCTATATTCATGGAAAAGTCAACAGTATTATGATTACAATATTTCAATACATTGTTTACAATAAATGTACAATTTTATCTTAAAAACATTCAACATATATTCTTAAAATAACAATAATAACAATAGGAACAATAACAAATACATACAACCCCGATTCCAGAAAAGTTGGGACGTTTTGTGAAATGCCATAAAATCAAGAATATGTTATCTGTTCTTTCTCTTTAACTTTTATTTAATTGACTAAAGTACAAAGAAAAAATTCCAATGTTTTTACTGACCAACTTAATTTTATTTTGTAAGCGTAGACAAATTTTGACACTCCAAAAAAAGTTGGGACAGAGGCATGTTTAACACTGTGTCACATCAACTTTCCTTTTAATTACAATGTTTTATTGTTTGGGAATTGAGAATACTAATGCGAGCAAAATTTTTGTCCAATCTCGCTTGATACAAGACTTCAGAAGCTCAGCAGTCTGTGGTCATCTTTGTCTGATTCTCCTTTTCATGACTGGTCAAACATTTTCAATAGGAGACAGATCTGGACTGCAGGTAGGCCAGTCTAACACATGCACATGCGTCTACAAAACCACACTGTTGTAGCACATGCAGAATGAGACCTGGCATTGTCTTGATCTAATAACCATAGACTTCCCATGAAAGACATCATCTTGATGGCAGTATATATGTCTGTACAATTCCAATATATGCCTCCATGTCAATGACACCTTAACACATATGCCAGTCACCGATGCTGTTTGCTCTGCTGCACACAAATACCATGACTGTCGCTGATGAAAGTCTGGATGGTCCCTTTGGTCTTTGGGACTGAGAACTCGACATCATTTTTCTCAGAAACACATTGAAATGTGGACTCATTTGAGCACAGCACACATTTCCACTGTCTTTTAGACTATCTGAGATGAGCTCTGGCCCAGAGAATCTGGTGTTATCACTGCATAAAATTGATAGCTTTCTCCTTCAGTAAAAGAGATTCAAGTTGCATTTCTTGATGCAGCGGCAGACTGTGTTAAGTGAGAGTGACTTTCTGAAGTACTCCTGAGCCCATGTGGCTATATTTAACACAGCAGCATGATGGCTTCTCATGCTATGCCATTTGAGGGCTCAAAGGTCAAGCACATTCAACTGAGGCCTTGCTCTACATGTACTGGGATTTCTCTGGATTCCCTGAATCTTTTCACATTATTATATATGGTAGTCGGTTAAAGACATAAAAAGCCATGATCCAGCTTTGCTTGCAAAGACCAAGATGCTCCTTTTATACCCAAATATGATACCTTGACCTATTACCAATTCACCTGCTTACTGTGAGCCGTTTCAAAACAGTTTAACGTGGATATTCTATAACTTTTTCACTTTTATTTTGCCTCTGTCACAACTTTTTTGGAGTGTGTTGCAGCCGTCAAACTCAAAATTTGTTCATATTTACAAAATACATTTACGTTGGTCAGTGAAAACTTTGGAAATCTTTTCTTTGTACTTTTGTCAATTAAGTAAAAGTTCAAGAGAATTAACGAATCACAGATTCTTGATTTTATTGCATTTTACAAAACGTCCCAACTTTTCTGGAATTGGGGTTGTAGAATGTATGACACTGTATAATAAAACTCTAAAATTATTCCAGGAGAAACCTTTTTAAAAATCAATTTCTTTCAAATTGTCTAATCGAAGTTCTCTCGTCATTAGTTGTCTTTACGGTTTCATTTCTATTTGAGATTTATATGGACTTTTTAAATTTATATAATATTTAATTTCATAAAAATATGGTATTTTCTGGAGTCATAAAAAGTTCCAAAAACCCCTCTGTAATACGTTCAACTCTAATGTCAACAACATTTAACAAAATCTGAATGAAATGTTCTGAAACTTCTGTTCTGATACAGATACAAAGAAGTTCATATTTAATTAAACAACACCTCAGTTGAAATATTTTACAAAATTTCAGAAAACTTAATTCAAAACATTTGTCTTCATGTACTGTTATTAATCAACTAGGGAAGCATACGCTCAAATCAATTAATTAATATTGTCACCTGTAGTGTTTTGCCTTAAATTTGCAATAGATGATCCCGACATTAACTGAAAATGAAGTGCATATTGTAAATCATAAAATCGTCCATCTGAATAACCAGATTAACTACTCCAAGGATAAAAGTGATGCATTCATTACATAGGCATTGCTTAGTCCCTTTTTGATTGCATTTTTGCCCAATCTCAAATTAATTTCTGAACCCTTTTTGTGCAACCACCAAAATCCACATAGCATATGATATATGCAACCTGAATCCAAAAAAAAAGGACAAGAAATCTCGGATTGCACACTGAACATGTCTGACCTAAATCAGCGGGGCTGCACGTGACACCTCCAAGACCATGTTTAAACCTATTGAAAACAGCATGATATAGCTTAACAATAAAACAGGGAGAACAAACAGCCATAATCAATGCGATCAAGGCATTTTCCTGACAAGCCTGACAGGGGTTATCTGTGCTGCACACTCCCCGCCCACCCACGCCCTAAACATGACATGCATGTCATGCAACAGCATGCAGCTGCCATCCTCCTCAACGCTTTATAATTCATAATAACCAAACACAGACGCTTGTGCTGCATGTGGATGAGATGCATAAGCAGGCAACTGACACATACATTTAATTTTCAATGCGTCTTTAGCGTCAACGCCATCATTTACCGTCTGCAGGCTGCTGGAAGTTGACATAGGCATAGCCCAGCGACCGGCGCGTGATCATGTCCCTGCACACCCGGATGGAGAGGATGGCACCGGCCGGGCTGAACTTCTCGTAGAGCATGGCTTCAGTCACGTCCTGGTGCAGGTCTCCAACATACAGCGAGGCCATGGGGTAGCTAGGAGCGCTGGGGTTCATGTTCTCTTCCCTCGCAGCTGTGAACTCGCAGAATTGTACGTGTTTCGCGGCGCTAGCTCAACTACGTCAGAATATAGCTACCGTTAGATGTCAACGCCAATTTTTAAAACTGAAAACCGTCGACTAACAGATGGCTTCGGCTGGACGATTAAAGCGTTCCGTTTAAAAATGACGGATATTTAGGGCAACAGAAATTTAAAAACGCGAAAAATCCAAACCAACGAATCAAGCAGGCCTTCGCGAGCTCACAGACTGTCGTTATTTTTCGGGGTTGTCGAGAGATGTTTCAAGGCCTCCAGTTTCCCCTTCACCGATTTTTAATTTAAAAAGAAATAAAATGATTTTTTGGAGTTTTTAGAAGTTTTTAATTTTTTTGTATTTTTTTTTTTTTATATATAATGTGTGCCGAGGC
Source organism: Sinocyclocheilus anshuiensis (assembly GCF_001515605.1). Taxonomy (NCBI): domain Eukaryota; kingdom Metazoa; phylum Chordata; class Actinopteri; order Cypriniformes; family Cyprinidae; genus Sinocyclocheilus; species Sinocyclocheilus anshuiensis. The sequence goes on from NW_015555730.1 coordinate 1,720,117, forward strand.
GAGCTCCGGAGCACACGCGCACTCTCTCAGCACTAACAGCCGGGGATCGGGAGAGAAGGGGCGGGGCGAGCCGCTGCGTCATCCCCCGACGCAATGTGACGCAGCAGTAGCTCAGCGGTTTTGATGGTGATTGGATGAGACGTGTTAGGGCCCGCAGATCTGGCCAATAAGCTTTTAGAACGATGAAGGGTTGATTTTTGTAACGAATGTATAAAAGCGAAAATAAATGACTGAACTTAATTTTTTTAACGTTTATTCATTTAATTAAGAATAGGTAATTCGCTTAAATAAATATTTAATATTTATACAGTGGTGGCCAAAATGATTAGAGCACTAGTATTTTCACCAGCTAAAAAAATGGTTGCTTCAAGAGACCTACCTACTCCTCATCCTCAATTAAATTCATAGTTCATAGTTGATTAACCGCACAGACGTGTGTACTGAAGATCACCAACAGGTGGAGTCACAGACCTGCAAGAACGACTGACTAGATTCAGATTTCCAGTGCAGACATTCTGGGCTTTTAGGTTGAACTGGATGTAGGAAGCATCATTTTATTACCTTCTAATTATTTATTCATTTATGACCACAAATGCAGTTAGGCTATTGGTAGTTTTGTTCCTACAACACTAGCAAAGACATATTTTCAGAATTGGGGGGAAACTAGAAGTTGTCGAAGTCATGGCAATTAAATAGCGGTTTCATTTTTCTCTGATTATTTTCCAGAAAAAAAAGCACACTGATAGTGGGGCATGTTGTCATACAATATCTGGATTCTCCTTTTTATTGTTATTTAAAACTATTATAATTGGGAAAAAATAATAATTCAAATAAAATAAAACAAATACTTCAATTTGAGCTGAAATAAAAACAAAATAAAGCTAAATAGAACTAGTGAGAATGTCAAAAAAGCACATCAAATTACAGTCAAAATGGAAAATATAAAAAATGAAAGCAAACTCAAAATATGATATTATGCCGGGGTGTGTTGTCACCTTCTGCTGTTTATTGCAGTGTTGTTATTGTTAACAAAAATGATTACAAATATTTTTAGTTATATAAATAAAATAAAATATAAAGATTAGATTTAAAAACTAAGGTAAAGAGAGGTAAGTAATTTCTAAGGTAAATAGAACTAAAAACTAACCTTTCTATGATGAATAGAAATAAAAACTAAAACATACTACTAGAACTACACAACAACAGCTTCAGGAAAAGTAGCAGAGTGAGGCACTCTGCTATAAAGCAGCTGAAGCAAGACAATAGTGGCATTATTCAGTTCCAGTCAGTTCAGTGTTGATTCAGTTCGGCTCAAGAACTCTGTAGAGTTCATTCATTATAAAACGAGTTCAATTCAGCGATAAGCAGCTCTACTGAAGACAGTCATTATTCAGCTGGAGTCAGGCAGCTCAATATTGATTCAGTTGAGGTCAATAACAGTGTCAGTGTGTAAAATTCATCAATTATGAACACATTTGATTCAGTAGGGCTAGAAGGCAAAACACAGTAATGCTGTTATCATCTCAATTCAGTTCAAGTTCTTATTCTCATGTTCTCATAGTGTCAACGCAGTCAAATTGAGGATTTTTCTGAATATTAAGTGAATGAACACTGTATGATATTGTTGGAGATACACTGTAGTAGTAGTAACTGTTTACATGTAGTCTGATCTGCTTTTGGCCTTGTAAGTGCGTGCTTTTACTGATGCTGCTCATATCAGAGTTGCCGTCTGCAGTGCTGCAGTGTGTAATAACACACATGTATTATCTTTGTCGTTACTCGGAGAAGTTCTCTCTCCTGCTGATTACTCATCCTCTCTCCACAGAAGTACTGTTGTTCAGCGCCGTCTGCCCGTCTCCATGGCAACAGGGCCCATCCCACAGCCGTAGCCCGAGGCTCTTCACTGACACACCCCAACGGAGAGCCTTCCAGAGGTGCTCCAGTTCACTTAAAAATACAGGATCAGGTGGACAAAACAAGGAGTCCTTTTTACACAGGCCTGGAAATCACAATATTGAAATTCAAACATATTTCCAGGGGTATATATATATATGATTGTGTAATAATACCTAATCAATCTAATAACTAATATAATACACAGTGCCCTCCATTAATATTGGCACCCTTGGTAAATATGAGCAAAGGCAGCTGTGAAAATAAATCTGCATTGTTTATCCTTTTGATCTTTCATTCAAAAATTGCACAAAAATTCTAAACTTTCTTTGAAGTAAAACAGTTGAAAGATGGGAGAAAATCTCATGATGAAATAAATGTTTCTCCAATGCATGTTGGCCACAATTATTGGCACCCCTAGAAATTATTACGAGTAAAATATCTGTGAAGAATTTTCCCATTTATGTTTACATTGTTAATGTACACCAGAGTGACTAGGAGCATGAGATTGTCCAGCCATGACTTCCTGTTTCACAGGAATATAAATAGGAGGGAAAACAAAGGCCAAATTCCCTTAATCATCCATCACAAGGAGTAAAACCAAAGAATATAGCTCTGATGTGTAGAACAAGATTGTTGAGCTTCACAAAATAGAAGGTGACTGTAAGAAAAGAGCTAGAGCAGTGAAAATCCCCATTTCCACCATCAGGGCAATAATTAAGAATTTCCAATCAACTAAAGATGTTACAAATCTGCCTGGAAGAGGACATGTGTCTATATCGTCCTAATGCACGGTGAGGAGGAGAGTTTGAGTGGCTAAAGACTCTCTGAGGACCACAGCTGGAGAATTGCAGGGATGAAGCTTCTGCTATGGCCATTCCAGTTCCCTGACCTGAACCCTATAGAAAGTGAGTGTGGTGAACTGAAGAGGAGAAGCACCATCATGGAGCTGGGAATCTGAAGGGTCTGGAGAGATTCTGGATGAAGGAATTGTCTCTGATCTCTTGTCAGGTGCTCTCTAACCTCATCAGGCATTATAGGAGAAAACTCAGAGCTGTTATCTTGGGAAAAGGATGTTGCAATAATTGGGTGAATGAAAGATCAAAAGGATAAACAATGCAGATTTATTTTCACAGCTGCCTTTGCTCATATTTACCAAGGGTGCCAATATTAGTGGAGGGCACTGTATATATATATATATATATATACACACACACACTCTCTCTCTCTATTCTATTCTATACGTGTATTTTTATACAATTAAATTACTATATACAGCCACTGGATCTTTTTTTTAATAAATTATTCCAGGTTTAATGAGCAATTTCTAGCCATTGAAATTTACTAGTAATTTTCATGACATTTGAAGATTTTATTAATTTACATAAGTTGTCAGGGACTCGCAGTTCACAATTTTAAAACTGTCCAGGTCTGTTATTTTAGTGTCATTGATGTACTTTTATAGTTTTCGTATTAATTTTAATGAAAGTTTTTTATTTTTATTTTTAAAACGTCTATATGGTTTTTATCAAGTCATTAGTTTATGTAGATTTATTTTTGTCTTCAACTTAAAGCCCTGGCAACTATAGTTTTTTTTATGTTGATTATAATGCCGAGTTAACATTAAAGTTTTTTTTTTTTTGGTTGTCGTTTTAGTTAACAATAACAACCGTGGTCCAAGTTTTCCGTAAGCAGGATGGCATTTAAGCTTATCTCCGTGTGCTCAATACTGTAGAGACATCATGACATGAACAACAAGATCATCAGACCATCTGAGTTCCTCAGCATCTGCCTCAGTCACCTGTCCGGCTCTCGTCTCCTCAGTCCAGTGAATCTGGTGCAGGACTTGATGACTGCAGTCCCACGGAGATGATAAGACCCAGTTCCTGCTCTGCACGTAAAACAGCTCTGAGAAGACAACCGCTTGACCACCAACACGCTCGAACCCGAAGCAGCATTAAAGCACTGTCCCACATTGACAATCTTAACTGAATCTTAAAGGGTCTCAATATTTTGATTTATTTTTTTTCAAAAAAAGAAAAGTCGAAAGAACAGAAAAAGAATCGAGAACGTTACTGTTAGAGGATAATTTTTAAAATTTAATTAAATTTTATTTTTAATACAACAAAAATGAATGGGGACAGGAAAACGGCGAACTTGTGCACTTTCTTCCCAGTCTCCTGTAGTCACATGGTAGTTTGTGTGATCAACAGTGGTCCGAATTTGTTTAGACACGTCTTCTAATGTACATTAAAAACGGCATGTCAAAGTCAGTTTCACATCAGTTATGGCCACAGAGCCAGTTTTGTTTGAAATCACAGACGTCACATTCTCAGTTTCAGAGTTTGATAACTATAAAGTTTTTTTTCCCCCCTACTTAACATCTCCTTTTATGTTCCAAGAAAGGTTTGGAACAACATAAGGGCGACTCTCATGCTTTGGGAACCGTTTCTTTAATAATTCCCCCGCAAGCACTCATCTAAATGAATATTTGAAGTCCAGGATCTTTCTGGAACGGCCAGGTTTGAAAAACACCAGAGACCGAACGCAAGGCAAAAAGACCAAGAGATCATGTGGTTTGTGTTTTATCCGTTTTAATTCCACTAACATGAGATCCAGATCCCTCCGCCCACCCTCCATAACAAATAACAATAATGCTGAGTGTTCCGTATGAAAATTCTAAGACAGTTTCTAGGCAACCCAATCAGCCAACTCCAGTCACCCTGATTAAATAAAGCCACATGCAGTTTAGGCAAGTATCAAAAGAGTAAACAAAACAAACTAAAAACAGATCGAGTAAGTAGTAGTACAAATAAAACAAAACCGAAACTCCTAATAGAAAACCGTATTAATCAGATAAGCACATGAAAAGCATTCCTCACTGCTCTGGTAACAAGACTTTTATATCAAAGTTACAGTATAAGCCATGTGTCAAGTCTTTTTGATCTTAGGTCTGTGGTCGACAGAGAGAGTTTGTACGCGTTATTATTCACCAATGAGAAATCAAACACTTGACAACTGAAGTAGAATGTCTTTGCACAAGCCCAATCTGTCACAAGTATTCGTTCATACTGACTTTTGGTTTATTTCCCATGATTCTTTAGGAAAGTGAAGAATTCAGTCTAAGCCACAAGAAACCCATCACTAACTGCTCCCCTAGTAAACTCAGAAAAGGGTTCATACTCACTCTCTCTCTCTCACATATGCACCTACAGCAAAGTTGATGGTGACTGGCATCCCATGAGCACACATCAAGCCAGCAAACTACACTGCATTCTCCAATCCACAATGAACACATGTTGAAGACAAACAACTGCCGTTTGCCCCCCAAACAAACACACGTAGACGAACACAGTCTCTCCTTCACACTCTCACATCCAAACACACACATAAATGACGGGCTGGTGAGTATGAAGCTGGAACTGGAAAAGCGTCAGCGTTGTCTCTCGCTGTGCTGACTGAAAAGCTTCTTTGTGGAGTCGGCTTTAGTTTTCCCGGCCCTCCTCTGTGTCCTCACCATCGGCCTGATTGTCAGAGGTCCACAGCTGAAAACATCAAAGCGGGGGACATTAAAGTGTGCACATCCAGATCTGGCCACTGAAATGTCTATTTTTTTTATTTGATTTTTTTTTAAATATGGACCATTTAATGGGTGGAAAGGAGCATGATACATCCAGAGCTGTGCATCTTATTTGATAAAAACTGAGAACCTAAGAAGAATGACTGTTACATCCCAACCTTTCTTGACTTATGTTTGAGCTCTTTATAATAAGGAAATCATTTTCCATATTTACTTGACTTTGCATTAAAACTAGCAAAACGTGGCAAAAAAAAGCTACATCTGTTTGTAATTTGCATTTCTGTTGTTTTTTTCCAGTGTCTTACATCATGAGCTTTGTATTTTGAAGTTACAGTGCTCATGAAATGCATTTTCAGATCTGTATATTTGATATAAATTGTCTAGAGGTTAGATCTAATATTTGTAAATTATAAATATACTTCATTTTAAGGTGCGTTACCTCTTTCAGAAACGCAAGTAAACGCTGTGATGGGTAAACATCACCTATTTAATGTTTCAGAAGGGCGGAAAACAAAAAAAGTTAGCTTTGAGGTATGAAACTCTAATCACTTGTGTGTGTAAATATCAAGGCCATTTTGATTTTTCATTTCATTACCTATTTAAAAGTAGTTTAAATGTGAAAAACATGTATCCGAACCCCTGCTTTCCACTCAATCAAACACTATCCAACAGATTTTGAACACAAGCGCATGAATGCCTCTGAACATGTTCATTTACGGATTTTAACATTTGAATACCTCCTATCGTTTGTAAGGGAATCAAATAACTTGCTGTATTCCACTAAAGACCTTTCCAATGACTGTCCAATCTTTACACGACTCCTATTATGATTCTGACGATATTTTAGTGAGTGTTTTATAATTAGGAAAGAGTTAAAGCGCTAGTAAAATCAGTTGCTTGTATGATTATCGGCAGTGAAATTCTCAGCTGTTTACAAGAACTCACTGTCAGATTGTCTCTAAGTAGCTGCATGATGAGTGTGCTGTCTTTATACGAGTCTTCGGTTAACTGGTCCAGCTCAGCAATGGCATCATCAAAAGCCTACAAAGGAACAAATACATGGATAAATAAATAATACCAAGCTTAATTCTGTGTATGAGCTTTGAGCCCCGTGAGCACCCATTCTAACCTTCTTGGCAAGTTCACAGGCCTGCTCTGGAGAGTTCAGGATCTCGTAGTAAAAGACTGAAAAGTTGAGAGCCAGGCCCAGGCGGATGGGATGAGTGGGCTGCATGTTGTCTTTGCTGATGTCAAAGGCGGCCTGGTACCCTTCCTGAGACTTCTGGATGATATCTGTGTACAAACACACAACATTATTCATGATAGAATCATTACATACTTTCCCACAGAATAGCACAGATTAAGGCTGACAATATACACTACTGTTAAAAGGCTTGGGGTCAGCAAGCTGTTGTTGTTGAAAGAAATAAATACTTCTATTCAGAAAGGATGCATTAAATTGGTCAATAGAGACAGTAAAGATTTCGGTTTCAAATAAATTGATCCTTTGAACTTTCTATTCATCAAAGAACCCTATAAAATAAAACAAAAATTCATGTATCCCAGTTTTCACAAAAATATGAAACAACACAACTGTTTTCAACATTGGTAGTAATTATACTTTTTTTCTTGAGCAGTAAATCAGCATATTAGAGTGATTTCTGAAGGATCATGTGACACTGAAGACTGAAGTAATGATGCTGAAAATTCAGCTTTGCATTACAAAAATAAATTACATTTTAAAATATATTCAGATAGAAAACAGTTATTTTACATAGATATAATATTTCACAATTTTACTGTTTTTGTTGTATTTTTGATCAAATAAATGCAGCCCTGGTAAGCATTAGAGACTTTCAAAAAAAATCTTACCGACCCCAATCTTTCGAACAGTTGAGCACATAAAACATTTACAATATTTTATTGAGGATTTGCAGCCATTAAAATATTAAATTCAAGGAATCTGATCTTAATGTGCTTTTATATGGCCAGTTAAGTGTCCTAAAGCCTTCACACCCCTCCTGCCTTGTGTATGACCAATTCAGCATTTTGTTTGAGTCACTCAAGTTTTGCGAGGCATGTTACATAAATGAAGAAATATTGCTCCTCACGACTATTTTGAGAAAACTGCATGTGGAAAATATGCTTTTACTTGAACTAGATTTTTATGCTTTTAAATCCGACATTAAACACTTTAAATTTATGCCTTATGATGGTTACTGTAGTGGAAAAAATTTAAATAAACACATCTTCAAAGCCATTTCAAAACATGCATTTTACGTTTTTTCTTCTGCACATGGCTGAAATGAGATATCATTTTCTTTGTACTTTGGAGAGCTGTTAGTAATGGTCAATATCATGGTGCATCAAGAGCATTGATCCGTGCTCAGAGAGAGAAACATAAATATTTGAAAAAGACAGCAGCTCTGTAAAGAGCTTTGATGAGAGCACTGTGCCTGATGAGCAGTAATTGTTCATCTGAAGAGCTTCAGGAGCGCTGCATATATTACAGCCACCCGCAGGCGCTTCAGCCCAAACTCAGCAGGACGACACGCATCATCCAGATGCTGTTGCCATGGCGATGATCACGCAGCCCATCACACTGACAGTACAGTAGTAGGTCAGCGGCTGCTTATCGTTTTCGTTTCCCCTTCGACGAAACCTGCAGCTTATCTATAATACTACACAAACAGACTGATCTGGGATCTGCGGCAGATGGCAGCTTCAGTCAGATCATTCGCTCCTGTGCTGCCATAGAAACACACCAGGCACTTAAAAATTCATCAAACCCTGCAGGGAGAAGCAGCAGCCCTAATAACCTCATGCATCTATCGGAAAGAGTGAGTTATTACTTCCACAGACGGACTAAGACCACATGTGGAGGGAAATCACTCATTAGCCTCATTAATGAAACCAAGCGAGGTGGAGCAGGACAGACTGAACTGCGTGCTGCAGTGCTCCATCTGCAGCAGAGATGTCCACTTGTGATGAGACAAAGACTGGATGGTGGAAAATAAAACCACAACATTTGCATTGTGCTCACTGGAAGCACACAAAACACAACCAAACAGGGCTGGGCCATTTTTCCAATTAATTCAAATGTAATGTTTTGCCACGATTTTATTATTTATAAATCGAGGAATCACGATTTCGAATAGAAATATTGCCAAACGTTAGAATTAGACACTTTTGACAATATGCCAATGCTACTGTCCAATGATCCAACCGCTCACATGTGACGCGCTCGTATCACACAGAATGCGCTTTTGTGTTGACGCGGGCAGTGGAATAGGAAAAAATGCAAGATGGGAGTGAACTTCTTTAAACTTAAGCGGCGTGTTTTTAGAATGCCGTTTCATGCATGAGATGCTGCAAGAGACAAACCATGTTTACATAGAAAAAAAATATGTAAAAGCAGCGCAATCGAATAAAAAAACCTGTAAAAAACTACTACTGTATGTCTGACAGTGCTGTTCATTGTGTTCACAGAATATTTACAGTTAATAATAGTCTATTGGTGTTATACCTTCAGTATTACCTTGACATCTGAGAAACTTTTAAAGCATTTTCCTCGTATTATTTCTGAACATAAAAAATACACATTAGACAAGTTTGTACAAGATGTAGCTGTAGTTCATGCATCTTTTCTGCAAAGTTATTTAACAAGTGATTTGTTCAACATTCACATCATGTTGACACCGTGTGGTGCACTTGGAATAGAATTTTCTTTAACTAGAGGGTTAATTAAGAAAAGTTACTTGAATCATGTTGTAGTTACATTTTCAAGTTGAAAAAAAAAAAAAAAACGAGATTTTATTTTTTTGCCATATCGCCCAGCCCTACAACCAAATCATTTGATTGGCTTGGTTCTTTGTAATAAAGCAGAGATATGAGCTACGGTGAGGATATTACATGCGGGCATGAAACCGGAACACTGGACGTCCTTAAATTAATCTGCAAGCTGCTTGTGTCTCAAGAGCTTCATGAACTAGGACACAAGCCCTTCAGATCTAAACCTCCATCCTCATCTGCAGATATATAATTAATGAAAACTCTGAGTCTGTGGCTACTTCATGAGATTTCTAACTCTATTAAGAGGGTTAATTGATTGACCTCTTGAGTTCAGAAGTGCCAAACACAGTCAGGTGGTGCTTTTAGGAAACTCTTGCTCTTTTCCAAACCCTAGCACTGCTGCTCGCTATTCTAATAGGTGCACAAAGATAAAGAGCATTTTTAATAAGATGGAGCTATATTCAATCAATTCTTTGAAGGACTTGATAAAGTATTTATGAAGGAGATTTCCCCTGATGCTTATGGCAATGCATTCTGAGTTTGTCTTCTCCATAAGATGCTGCCATATGTTGACTAAAACGAGGTGGTGTGTTTAAGGCAGCATCATTCTGCCGCATACTGTTTGGATCAGTGTTTGTGTTGGCGTGCGTGAGATGCTTCTAGGTAGGCAGCAAGAGCGTTTGGAGCAGGGCCAGTATACTAGTTCAAGGACAAACAAATGAGTAAAACAACATTAAAATCACCACAAGAGTTATATTTGCAGTTATGTAAGATTATTCATGTGGACATTATTGCTCTGTTCCAAAACCTAGTGGGCGGTCAATCTGCCCAGCATTTCAAGCATTACTGGCATGCTTTTTAAAATATGCATTAACATGATGCTCATTTAGCCAAATTCTGAGACATAAACGGTATAAAAAAAATTAAAAAAAATGTACAAAGTTGATTATATGCATTTGACTCGACACTGAAAAGTATTGAGTATTTTACGCAACACTGTGTGCCATGTATTTTATGCTGCATTGTTTATGCTTGGAAATGTAAGACTATGTTTTGCGGAAGTACTTTTGACTTAAAGTAATAATAATAATAATAATTACTTAATAATTAATAATTAATTAATAATAAAAATAATACACTATATTATTAAATATCATTAAATCTTTTTTAATGCATATCACAATTTTTCTTCTCCACTTTAATTTTAACAGTAAACCTCTGTTGTGCTGCACCTTTTTGGCAAAAAATAAAAAGAACTGTTAAATTTTCATTTAATTACATTTTCAAATATTTATTAAATTGTTAATGTTTTATGCCATCATTTGATTACCACAGAATAAAATTTGTATTGAACCATAAATCCAAAAATGTAGACAGACAACAGAATTTCCAAAATAAATAAATATAATAATATTAGACATGCTTTTTGATCATTACAATTTAATTACACTATTAAAATAGAATCTAGGCATGGGACGATAACCGGTTTCAAGGTATACCGCGGTTTGGGGAAGTCACGGTTTCAAAACCACTAAAATGTTTCGTTATACCGTTCCTGCGGTATGCGCAGTTTTTTTACATGTCGTCAAAGACGGAAAGTGCAGGACTCCCTCAGTTGTGTGCAGCGAAGAGAGTAGCGAGTCACACGACCCCTCCCCCTCCGGTTGGTGTGAGTGGAGTCACCTGTGTGTAGAATGGCTGAAGGAGGTGAATCCCTGGAACTTTTTCCCCCGTCGAAAAAGACGAAGTCTGTCGTATGGGAATTTTTCGGGTAACGTAGACTAACCATGTTCCGTACACAACGATGTTCCGTACAGATGACGTTTTAGCGCTGATCGCTAAATAAATACTTCCAGGTCGTACATAAACTACATATGTGTGTCATCTTCATTTCTCCCTCTTTCAACCCCGATCAAGACAGAGACCCACCCGCCGTTTGTTACAGTGTTGAAATAAATACTATTTGGCTTGCTACCGAGGCAGATAACATGGCTAATTAACTTGCTAACGTCAACTAGTTTCCTCCCTCATGTTACCTCACAGAGCGGGGAATAGCAGACTAAAGTACTAAGTTTCTGCGATTTAGTACAATAATTAAATTTAGCTGGTATCACGTCTGTACTTTTAAGCCTCCTGCCATTGTTTACATCTGTTCAAACGACATTTAAAAAACAAACAAACAAACTTTGCCACTGTTTGAGTGTTGTACGGAGAGACCGTGTGTGTGAGACACTTGCGCTCTCTCTTTCCTTATATGTGCACATACACACATCCTCGTACCTCACCTCTCCAAACTTAATCCAGGAAAGGTGAACATTCTTGCATCATAACTTGGACTGAAAGATGCATGTGTAGAAAGTGAGCATGTCTCCAAAAACCTTGTTGAGCTGCAGGTTTAATGACTGCATTTCTTATTATTATTATTTGTATTTTTTTTACAGAAATTATGTTTTGTTTATGTTTTTGATTATTGAGCTGCAGGTTTAGGCTCACTTAAGTGACTGCATTTAATTAAGAAGTATTTTTTTTACAGAAATTATGTTTTGTTTATGTTTTTGATTATTGAGCTGCAGGTTTAGGCTCACTTAAGTGACTGCATTTTTTTTCATTTATAGGGATGTTTTTTTTTTTTTTACAGGAAATAATTTACTTATGTTCTGATTATTGTTGAGCTGCAGGTTTAGGCTCACTTAAGTGACTGCACTTAATTAAGAAGAATTTAATTATCTATTTTAATTATTTAGCCTGACATGTTTACTGTTCCAAAATGTTCTATATGCTTCTTAAAAATAAAACATATTGTGTTCAGTGGGGGGAAAAAAAAAGTAGTTTTTTTACCAAGACATTTAAAAATAACATATTTTAGAGCGGTAATCGCAATACCGTGAAATGTTTATCTAAGGTTATCATACCGTCATAATCTCATACCGGCCCATGCCTAATAGAATCCACATAGAATTTGGTGAATAAATAAAACATTTAAAGGATCCTAAAAATGTATTTTTTGTTGAACCTATTGTTAAAATTGTTGCTAATCTGTATACGTTTCATGATTAATTAATTAGACATACTTTTCAGTTATCAAAATTTTATTTAACCATTAAAACAAAGAAGAGAGAGAGAACAAATATATTTAGGGAAAAATAAAACAGACTTCGGGGGAAAGAAAACTGATTTAACAGGACCCTAGCGATGTATAGCTGCAGGCGTGGCTTACATTCTGAACCATAAACAATTTCTGTTTTAAAAGAGAATTTGTGCAACATTCCCTCAATAATCAGCCATTAAGGGTGTGGAAGCACAAGTAAAGACCTGTTCCACTGGTAGCTATCAAACCAAAAAAATCTGCATGTGTGTGTGGAGGTGTGGCTGCACAGCTGGCAGCAGACACATGCATAGCCTCAAACTCAGAGACACCATGCTGAACATCAAAGACCATCTAATATAGAGATCTGTTTCTCAAATCAAAATAAAGGATATTAAGAAAAGACAAATAAATCTCATATAAATGTTGTTTGGGAAAAGCTCACCGGTTTTCTCGTCTCCTGTGGCGACCTCAGCCAGGTAGCGGTAATAGTCTCCCTTCATCTTCAGGTAGAACACCTGGCTCTCTGCTGGAGAAGTGCTGCGGATCAGAAACTTGTCCAGGAGATGCTGCGGAAGAGAGACACATGAATGTAAACACACACAGCCCAAAATAGTAATGTTTCTCACACGCTACTGTATGAGAAAAGCCCACAAATTTCCATGACTTTTCTATAAAGATTTCCATTTTTATGGAAACACATCAAACCTCATAGCTGCTCAGATAACTTGATGGCAAACACCGGCCAATCAAGGTTTGATCTACACTTTCTGTATCATTTCTTGCTAAACAAGTGACTGGCCTGTAGGGCTGTCAAAAAAAAAAAAATCGAATTTCGAATATTCGTCAAATTTAAAATAAAAATCCAGCGCAATAATATTATGCAGCGCCTGAAAATAGGCTAACTTCCGTCAACATAGTCAACGTGACCACCTGCTTGCACAGGGAGCATGCTGGGGACTATTTTCAGGCAAATAGTGGAGTGTTCCTTTAAGGAGGCAGCCTTATCAGTGGCAGTCGTTGCATTAATGTTTTTGTTAGCCTATCCAGTTGAAGCCACTAGATGCGACGCTGCTGCATTGTCAATTACAAATATTGCGGGAAAAGAGAACATCAATGCGGAGAAGATCTTGTTTACATCAAAACTGAAACCAAGCCGTTCACACAGAACGCATATTTCGCGCATCTATCACCGTTGCACTCGAGAACCGCATGTTTGGAAAGCCATGTAAAATTAATGCAAGTTCTTTGAACTTTCTTTGAACTTTTGTCAACTTTGAAAAAACATATCTCGAGACTTACTGGCG
>NW_015555730.1:1734028-1742699 GCF_001515605.1 Sinocyclocheilus anshuiensis
ATTTTCCAACTCCCCTAGAGTTAAACAGTTGAGTTTTACCGTTTTCGAATCCATTCAGCCGATCTCCGGGTCTGGCGGTAGCACTTTTAGCTGTAGCTTAGCATAGATCATTGAATCTGATTAGACCGTTAGCATCTCGCTCAAAAATGACCAAAGAGTTTCTATATTTTTCCTATTTAAAACTTGACTCTTCTGTAGTTACATCGTGTACTAAGACCGACGGAAAATGAAAAGTTGCAATTTTCTAGGCCGATATGGCTAGGAACTATACTCTCATTCTGGTGTAATAATCAAGGCGCAATAATATTATGCAGCGCCTGAAAATAGGCTAACTTCCGTCAACATAGTCAACGTGACCACCTGCTTGCACAGGGAGCATGCTGGGGACTATTTTCAGGCAAATAGTGGAGTGTTCCTTTAAGGAGGCAGCCTTATCAGTGGCAGTCGTTGCATTAATGTTTTTGTTAGCCTATCCAGTTGAAGCCACTAGATGCGACGCTGCTGCATTGTCAATTACAAATATTGCGGGAAAAGAGAACATCAATGCGGAGAAGATCTTGTTTACATCAAAACTGAAACCAAGCCGTTCACACAGAACACATATTTCGTGCATTTTCTAGAGGGACATCTATCACCGTTGCACTCGTGTCTCGCAAAAAAGAGCCGCATGTTTAGAAAGCCATGTAAAATAAATGCAAGTTTAACTTTTCTTCACCCTAACTGAAATTATGCATTTTAAATTCTGAAATAGTTTTTCAGCCATTTTGACAGCCCTACTGGCCTGAAGTATATTCACAGAGAATATTTTTTCTTTATAAATTGATTCATAACCAACATTTATGTACAGTTTTACTCCCTTGTCTTTCATCCTTGTTTTATGGCAGTCTTTTAAATATTGTTGGACTTTCTTCAAGCATACATTCACACTTAATGTGAATAGCTTTTCATTTTGCAATTCACTCGGTTTTATTTCATTTTGATGTGAATAGTCATTTCTCTCTTGTCAACTTAATTTGGTGATGAACATCAGGACTATTGGCGAATGCACCTCAGACCTCATGACTTTAACATGGTGCTTTCTTGCATGATCTTATGGGCTTGACATGTTGTTCATGTCAAAAGTTGTTGAGAGGATGTAAGATGTAACATCCAGCTGGTTCTTTCTTTGCAGGAGCCAACTTCAACCCATTAACCTCCAAATGCCAGATTAAACATTACATTCTTCTGGATTCAGTCTAAATAACATCTGGAAAATGTAAGGAATGTCAAACGCAAAGCATAACATTCCATGTGCCACCATTTAAGATGTCTCCGGCAGCAATCCAACTCAAACGGCCCAGTACAAGGGGAGGCAATGGCCCTGTCTGATTCATTAAAGCCTTATCCAGTTGCACACAGTAAGTCTCACCTCCAGTTTCCTGCAAGAAAAAAACTCTGTACCCAAAACCACTCCAGAGGAAGAGCCGATTCGGTGACCGTTCAAACAAAGGACTCCATTGTTTTGCTTATCTAAATACAGTTTTGGGCAAAACCAATGACCTCTAGCTACTGACTGGCTGAAGTCCTGTGACAATATCTTACAAGAGGACAGCGCTTCAGTAATTATGAAAATCAGTTGGTTCCAGATTTTGTACAAATTGGAACTAGTTCTGAATGAGAACCAGGGGCCGGATTCATGAAAATTAACTAAAAAAAGAGAAAGAAATTAAGAAATTTCTTAAAGTCACAATGAAATCAAAATGGACAATTCTTATTCTCTCTTATTTATCAAATATCGCAGTGTTTATTTGAAATTAATTATCCGGTTTTTTTTAATTCATTTTTTTAAATTCATGTGCCATTGTAATCTTGAATAAAAATAACTTCCTATTCTTCTTGATACAGCATCTTTTCTCTGATGACATGTTCACCAGCACGAGGGCGGGACAACCTGTCAATCACATGAGACCATAGCAATAGCAAATGCCAATGATCCAATCAATTCCCGATGGACAAAAATCAAGTCCTGCCCAACATTTCTGTCTCATTCGAGAAGCTCTTTCACTCGTATATACAGTATCTCACAGAAGTGAGTAACACCCCTCACATTTTTGTAAATATTTTATTATATCTTTTCATGTGACAACACTGAAGAAATGACACTTTGCTACAATGTAAAGTAGTGAGTTTACAGCTTGTATAACAGTGTAAATTTGCTGTCCCCTCAAAATAACTCAACACACAGCCATTAATGTCTAAATCGCTGGCCACAAAAGTGAGTACACCCCTAAGTGAAAATGTCCAAATTGGGCCCAATTAGCCATTTTCTCTCCCCGGTGTCTTGTGACTCATTAGTGTTACAAGGTCTGAGGTGTGAATGGGGAGCAGGTGTGTTAAATGTGGTGTTATCGCTCTCACTCTCTCATACTGGTCACTGGAAGTTCAACATGGCACCTCATGGCAAAGAACTCTCTGAGGATCTGAAAAAAATTATTGTTGCTCTACATAAAGATGGCGTAGGCCAGTGGTTCTCAAACTGGGGTGAGGTGACGGAGGTGGTACGCGAACAAAATTCTGAGTTTTGGCATTCATTTAATTCTACCCAAACTTAAAGTAACATTAAAACCGAACATGTATTTCTGACGAGCAAAATGGCGCTTCTAATGTAAAAACAGGAAAATAGGAGTGCCGTAAACGGTCAAATACATGATATCCAATTAGCTTACCTCATCTTTTGCGGTCAAAACTGATGGCATCCACACAAGCAGTGTGCATGTGATAGGATGCCCGCTGTATATACTGCTGTTCAATAAGTAGATCTTCACTTAATAGCATGAAGAGCAAATATTGTCACGCACTGTACATTGAGATCAATTTAAACTCTCTTCAGACACATACCCTGTGTTATTGTTTTCATGTTTAAAATACGAGCAAGAATGCAAATTTCCTTCCCTGAATATCCAAACGATGGCAAATGTGAATTTTTTTTACGACAGTTCAACGAAAAAGGTAATATTAAGTGAACATTTTACATTTTACAAAAATGTGAGGGGTGTACTCACTTCTGTGAGATACTGTACGTCACAATAGAGAAGAAAAGACGATTGCAACTTTTGTTTCATGCCGAAATAAATACATTCCAAAAAGTTCGTACAAATGTTCCTAAGTGCAACCCTTAAATTCCTAAGAATTTCTCATATTAAAAATATCGTATTTATTTCTGACTGTATGGTGATTCGACTTGATTGACTTGCTGATCAACTCGATGAAAAACCCTTCAAAGGCCAAAAATAATAAGAAAATAACAGTTAAGAAGAATTTTATTCTTAAGAACGTTTCATGAATCTGGCTCCAGCTCTTTATTCCTGACCCTAGCTCTGGGTAAAAACAAAAATAAACACCTTGCTGACAGGACATTATTCAACATATCCCATTTAAAATGTCAAGCTCTGCCATAGTTGTGATCCCTATCAGCGGTTCTTTCCCTTTCCAAGCTCACCAGAACGTCTTTGCAGATGGTCTTCAGCTCAGACTCAATCTTCTCACGGTACTCTTTAGCCATCTGCTGTTTATCACTGCCCTCGGTCTTCTGCTCGATGCTGGACACCACCCTCCAGGCGGACCGGCGGGCACCCACAACATTCTTGTAGGCCACAGAGAGCAGGTTTCTCTCCTCGTCGATCAGCTCCTCTCCAAGCTCAGTCACTTTCTTCATGGAGTCGGCCATGTCATCGTAGCGCTCGGCCTGCTCCGCCAGTTTGGCCCTCTGCACATGTTGGCTCTTGTCCATGGCTGCTAGGTTCTACAGGAGAGACAAAATTTCACTTACATCATCTCAGAAAGATTAATTAATATGCAAATTTATAATCTGTGGTGTACTAAATGCTTTGCTAATTGGAGATCTCAATTAGACCATTAAATCTAGCTAAAGATCAATCAAATAGAAGCAAAAATGTGCTGAAAACATATAGAAAACCCATATGTTGAATCTGTAATGATTTTTGAGCTAAAGTAAGAGATGACCACTCAAATCTGATCTAAATAGATTTACAGAGTTGAATAGATTTCCCCAGTGCATAACTTATATCTCACTACTAGGGGTGTGACGAGACACTTATTCACGAGAACGAGACAAGATTTTTAGACTTTTTTAAAGAAATCCTCAATGATGAAATATATAGGGAAAAATAGTCTTTTATTCAACTGAAAAACACAAAATGCACAAAAGTAGGTGCATTTTGAAATCAACGTGTACTTTATGAAATTAAACATCTATTTTAATAAATTTTATGCAGTAATAAACAACATGTAAACACTGCAAAATGTTTTGCCACAAACTCAACTGACAGGCAAGTAATCGCACAAAAATTACAAATAGTATAAATAAAAATAAATAATAAACAACATAAATATCCCTTTAAAGTGGAAGTGAAGCAGTCAGTCAAGTTTACATTTAGTAAACTGATTTCCACTTAAAAAAAAAAAAATTAAAAAAACACGATTAATGTATCCATTTAAAAGAATAAAGCAGTGGAATGAAATCCGTTTTATTGTTTTCCAAATTCCGTTGTTTTGTTTTTTTAGTTTTAATTTTTCTCGACTCCTTTTTAATAGTTAAATTACATTTTATTAATTAAAAAGCATGTCTAATTAATTAAAAACATTAAACATACATTTTCACATCAATTTATTAAAAGTTTAACAAAAAAATTGCACAAAAATTACAAATAGTATAAATAAAAATAAATAATAAACAACATAAATATCCCTTTAAAGTGGAAGTGAAGCAGTCAGTCAAGTTTACATTTAGTAAACTGATTTCCACTTAAAAAAAAAAAAATTAAAAAAACACGATTAATGTATCCATTTAAAAGAATAAAGCAGTGGAATGAAATCCGTTTTATTGTTTTCCAAATTCCGTTGTTTTGTTTTTTTAGTTTTAATTTTTCTCGACTCCTTTTTAATAGTTAAATTACATTTTATTAATTAATAAAGCATGTCTAATTAATTCAAATCATGAAACTTATACATTTTCATATCAATTTATTAAAAGTTTAACAAAAACTGTTAAACTTTTAATAAATGTTTAGGGCCCTATGAAATGTTTTATTTTTTCTCACCATATTATTTATATTTTTTATTGTTATCAAATTCTGTGTTTTAGCATGTCTAATTATTTGAATGCATAAAACAACTTAATTTATAAAAAAAAAATTCTTAAAGTAGCCTTATGAATTTTCCCTCAGAAATTCAGTGTTGTGTATTTAAATTTTTCTGGTTATCAAATGAAGGCATAAAACATTAATTTAACCCTTTAACTGTCACTCACATTTTTGATCATAGACGTGAAAGTGCACGATCCAAACTTACATTTTTAAACAAACATTTTGTAACATGATATTGATGTACCATTTTCATGGTAATGCAATGTCTGATTTTAAAATGGGTTTCAATGGATTAATTTTGTGATTTAAAGTTTTCAATTGATCTATAATTTCTGATGATTTCTAAAGTGTGATAGAGAAAAAGGCAACAAAGAAGACTTTTTGTGACAAAGGTCAGAACTCCTGTTATGATGTAGATTTTTGAGGTGCACTCTTGTCATAAATTAATCTATTACTTTTCCTACATAATTTTATTACAAAAACATTGGTAAAATATCTATTTAGGAGTCTTAGACCTTTCCAACGAGATAAGACGCTAGTTTTACTCAAATCAAACGCTAAAATGCTCATGAAGTGACTCTCAGGGCAGTTCTGGAGATGTTGTTCACGTGTTTACGTCCTCATTTAGTGAGACGGCAGACGCTGAAATCACCGCGAGTGTCAGGCGGCTTCAGTGTGTGTGTAGTAAATGAAACCACGCGTCTGCGCCATTCATTAACAGAGACAGGCAGAACATGCAGGATTCATATTTAAATCGACTTTTGCGGCTTAATATTTACAGATACCTAGTCCAAATCGTGATTTGATTTAAGTGTAATTACCTACTTTTGATTAATTCATTCAAAATGTCAAATTCCGTGACATTCCGCGTTAAACTGTGAATTCTGTTTTTATGACTGGATAAAGACTACACTGCGTAATTTTCCCACTTATCATGTGGCCACTTGCCTGACGTGAACATAAAATATCTTACATACCACCACTTGTGAACGAGCCAGTGTAATGCAAATATATCTGAAAGGTCTGTGCGTCGTGCGAAAGGATATCGTCACGTTCTCGCGAGACCAGTCAGATCTCGGGAGACACATCGGATCACACAAAGATTTGTTTTGCATAAAGGCTTGTCCTGAGAGCAAGCGAGTCTCTGTTAAACTTCACTAAATGAGTGCATGTCAAACAGATGGAGTACAACAAAATAAGAGGGCAAAGTTTGTAACATTAAATGTTTTATTGGATGTATTAAATGTAGGTTTGAAGTACTAGACCTTCATATAACACTAAAGGCCCTTTCAAACGGTACGCGGCAGTCGTGAGTGTCTAGTTCATTCTCAATGGGAGACATGCGGAAAGCGGCAAAACGCGGGCGGTTATGCTGGCGGCGCAGAGGTGGAGGTGCATGGCTATTCGCGGCAGGCGCCGCCAAAGATACAAATATTTTATCTTTTTGTGAGCGGCAGCCGCGTCGGTTAGTAAGACTGCAACTCAAGGCTGGCAGTCATGCATATGCTCTGGAACAGAGTAATATCGCGTCCATATCGCAGGCTTTGTGATTAGGAAATCGCAACGTCTCAAATCGCGATTTCGATTAATCGCACAGCCCTATTGCAGTCCTAGTGTAAATGTGGTAAAATGGCTCCACTTTCTCAACTCCCATTGGCAGTAGCCACAGTGCATCACTGTTCATCCACATAAAGTTAAACTCAACTTTATTGATTATATAGCAATATAGCTAAAATAACTGGTTAATATTTTGACATTACAAAATATATTTATTAAATATTTATGTATTTAAAATATTATTATTTTTTAAAACACATTAAAGGTCTGTTCACACCAAGAACCATAACGATAAAGATAACTATACTAAAAAATTGCTTTGAAAAAATAACTCAATATAGTTACCAGCAATATTGTTCCTCCATGCCATTATCGTTACAGTTGTGGTGTGGACTTCCCTAAACTCATGGAATTAAAACGATTATTAAACTTTAGAATTATGATTATTACAAACATTATAGTTAGCATTATGGCTATCCTTGTTGCAAACATGTCTTTAATGATAGCTATAAAGATAACTATTTTAGAGTCCACACCAATGGACACTAACATTCTGTTTATTTTAAGCGCACTGCAGTTTTGTTGTCTGCCACTTCAAATGCTCGAGATCTCCAAAGTCTGGTGGATTCTGTGATTCAGTGTATTTCTCATTCATCAGCTGGAAAAAAAACAACAACTATATTCTTTCTCTGTGTCGTTACTGTTATAGTTGTGGTGTGGACTAGAGATCGACCGATATATCGATTTACCGACATTTTTCCCGATATTTAAGCATTTTACAATAATCGGATATCGGTTTTGTAATATCGGATTCACCGATAAACGCCGCCATCTTGTGGATGTTTTGAGAATTGCACGCAGGATCAACATTGCACCACGGCGTCTGAGGGGAGAGGAGACAACAACAATGGCGTGCACAGGTACTTGATTTACTGTAGTTAGTAAACTTTATTTAACATAACAGCCATTAATGCACAAATTAGATGTATTACATAAATGCCTGATATGCAGTTTATGCAGCTAGGCTCGAAGAAATAGAGACGAACTCACGGAGTCACGTAAGATAATCCGTCAAGTCCTGTCCCAATAAAGACGTAACTTTGTTTGAATTAAATAGTATGCAGCCATGAATGGGCGCATGTTGGAAATAAAAACGCTAAATTTACTTCTCTCTCTGTTGTATATTTGCTCATCATTAGTCTCGTGAAGCCGCTTTCATATTGCTGTTCACTCAGCAGGTTGATGCTCAGGAAATGCTCCAGCACGGCCACCGCATGTAACTTTTAACAAGATTCACTTGTTTAAAACACCCCTAAATTGTATTAGCATTTACTATACAATCATTATTTCGCTAATAAAAATCTAAATAAATACATCTCTATGGAAACAAATGTATTATCTCTGCGAGCGATCGCGGTTTGAGTATAGTTCTGTGTAAATGCATAGATAAACTGCGCTGTCAGCAGGCATTTCATAATCTAGAACGACAAAAACATTATTAGTAATTCTGATATAACATGCCAGTTGAGAAATGCAATAAAATACAATGTTTTGTTTGTTATATTTCAATATTCCAGAGAATATTATTCAGTGAATTAACATTATCCAGTGAATTATTCTTCACTCTTTAGCCTATTAAACAGCTTATAAACCTACTAAAACTGTAGTTTAAAATGAAGTTGATATGACTCCTGTCAAGGGCTGTGCGATTAATCAAATCGCGATTTGAGACGTTGCGATTTCCTAATCGCAAAGCCTGCGATGTGGACGCGATATTACTCTGTTCCAGAGCATATGCATGACTGCCAGCCTTGAGTTGCAATCTTACTTGCCCTGGGCAAGAGTGAGCGCACCTCCGTTCTCCCCGATCAGCACTGCTCTAGCCAACTGCGTAAACACCCACCATTAAAAAAAAAACGGAACGCGGGATGGGAGAGAGACAGAGTGGGATTATGGCATCTACTAGGTCA
>NW_015555730.1:1743308-1754946 GCF_001515605.1 Sinocyclocheilus anshuiensis
CCCAATTCAGAAGAGCGCACACACAGCCTGTGTCTGTGAATGCTTCTCATACTCGCTCCTCTCTGCCCCACGCGGCACGAATCCCGTGTCACGGACGAGCCGTTCATGCTTGCCGCACTCAAGCAGCCTGTCTCGTAATGCTCGTTTATACTCGCACCGCACCGCAAGTCTCCACGAGTGCATCTGGCAGTATGGATGAGGCTTGACGCACGCGCGCAACCTGTGTCGGCTCGCCAATCTGTCAAAAAAATCGCAATTTGATATTTTCCCCCAGATCGCACAGCCCTACTCCTGTCCTTTATTTATTTTCTCCATTTGAAAACATTAGACCTTCTACATTTATTTTGCTTATTGTTAATATTAGTGTTGCTGCTGATGCTTTAAATAAAATGTTTTTTTTTTAAATTGTAATATGAAGATTAAATTTAACATGAAAGACTGCTAATTTTCAACACTTTTTTTAAGATGACTGAAAGGAGGAAAAAGCAAAGTGAAGTATGGACTTACTTCACTCAGTCATTTATTTACTTTATAACAGTAAATAAATATCGGTTCTGCATATATCGGTTATCGGGCACATAAACACGCAAATAATTGGTATCGGTATTGGTTATAAAATATCAATATCAGTCGATCACTAGTGTGGACTTCACTATTCTCATAGAATTAGATTGATTATTAAAAGTGTATAGTTATCATTCTTGGTGTGAACAGGCCTTAACAGTTTTAGTGCTTGAATTTGATTTGGAACTAATTCTCAAAGCAAAAACAGACCAAGTAGCCATTTAACTACTATGATTTATTTACTAAATAAAATCTAAATCATACAATATTAACTTAACACAACACAAAAGTTTAATATATATATAGCAATTTTACACGCAACCAAGTTCGAATACCAGAACCACTGTGATTACCTCTTAATATTATATTATTATACTGCTATATTAATTATAGCAAATATGATGTTGGCATATATGCTAATATGTTTCACATTTGATGTTTATTTCGTTGACATAACTACATTTCTTCTTAGCTTTTTCTAATCAGTTGTGCACATTAGGGTTTTATGCTACATCTAATGTTGTTAAATTAATGCTTATTGCATTATTTCAGCTTCATGCGAGTTACACCATGACGGTGTTTCGTGTTTGTGTGAATGACACTGTGCACCTTCTATAAATATTAATATGTTCCTTCTCAGCTTGTGGGAAAGCTGCTTGTGTTGGGCTTTGGTTCATCGTGTGACTTTCTCATCACCACCTGCTTTCTTGGTGGTTATCAGTGTATTACAAAGGTACTTACACAGATGTCAGTACTTCAGTAGGTTGGTATATTAACATTAAATCAGTTAATGAAATACGGTTTTTAAATGTAAATGCAAGTTAAATCCGTAAAACCTAAAATGTTGCTACCGTATATTTGCGGTAAAACACTGGCTGCCAGTTTTTTTTTTTTACAGTGCATTTCACGTGATATGACAGAAAAGGAGTGAAAATGGCCAAAAATGCGGACATGCTTTCGCCGACCACGCCCAGGTCCACACAGCAGCCCAACAGCAAGCAGCGAACAATGTTTATTAAACAAGACACCCCATATATAAAAAAAGGGCTGCTCTCCTGTCTGATCGCGGTCCATCCGGGAATTTGTGTGTGCGAACTCTTCCCGCCCTGCGCTCGCGCGTTCCGCTCTTCACCTGACGTTACCTTTCTAGCGTCCGCTTTGTCTCAATACGAAACCACGCTAAACTGGGCAGCTCGTTTGCCCCCATTTAATCCAACAACAGCCTTTTAGACACAATGAGAATCTATTACATTGTGCTGACAAAGACCAGAACACCTATTCATTTCCATAAGCAAATTCATAATGACACACACAGTCGCTACCCTCAACTGACAGGAACTCCACAGTAGTAACGTTAAAGCAGTGAGGTAAACGCCCTACTTTCCGCCTAATGTGCCCGACATGATCTGGCTTGCCAGATCTCCTCCAAGACCAAGCTTGAATGCGATAAATCACATGTTCACACTCATATTCTCACTAACACACGAATAAAGACAGACGAAGCGATATCTGCGTGCGAAGGAGGAGGACTCATCTTCCGTTGTCTGGAAAGCAGCAACGGTTGAGGAGCTAAAACGCGGGAAACGGCGTTTATTAAGTCAAATAACAGCCCAAGCTTCGTTTTAGAAGTTAAACTCATCATTCTGGTATTATCGGCGCTGAACCCAGCCGTCATCGAGGCATTTCTCAAGCAAAAGCGTTGAAGCATCCCTATGGCAAGCGCTTATTACGAACAATTTCGAATGATATAAACGGTTTAGTTAAAGCGAGCAGACACGAAACAAAGAAATACGCTTCTTGTGTATGCAACAGCGCACTGAATAGTTGAATGACACGAAAGTGAGCTAACCTGTGAATTAGAGCGGTCTCCTTCTGCACGGCTCAGCTGCCACTCTGCGACTGTGCGCTGCTCTGCGCTCCGCGGGGTTTCCCTCCCACTCGCGCGGCGCTGGAGCAGGGGCCGTGACGTCAGCCGCTGCCTAGGCAACCGGGGTTTGATTGGCGTGCGAGGAATCCAATGAGAATGATTTTAACCCTGTAAAGCCTGACGGTCAGAAAACTGTTTATAAAACATCTAGACCATGATCTGTTCTAGACCGTATAATAGAGTGAGTGCGCGAGGAGAAATAAAACACGCCACTTTAATTCTGAGGTGCAGATGCCAAAAAGTAAGATTGACAGCTTGTGTAAAATCAATGAGAAGCGATCAATGAGATCAATAAGACAGGCTACTTACATGAAAAGCATATTAATATCAGTTATCACTCTATAGCTCTCAGTAATATCTTAGTAAGATGTTTTATGATCAAAGCTCTGTAGCATTTATTATGAGGGGGGAAACATATAATGCAATGCAATGCAACGCAATGATGATTGAGAGATGAACAAATAAACGTTCTTCAAAATGATTTAAAAAATAAATAAAAATGTATGGATAATCAAGTAAGTCCAGTAAGTGTTCATCTTGAAATACTGCTAATAATATAAAAGGTATTCTTACTTTTACTTCATGTAAACCAGTAAAGACCTCACCGCAAAAAGGCACATGGTTTTTTGAATGACACTAAAATGCATTTTATTTGCTAATAATATATGAATTATTAAGCAATCAGAAGGCATGTAGTAGATTGCGTGCAACATGATTTTCAGCAAAGTTTTTGATCATGTTGATAATTTAGGCCTTTGTGTATTCGCATATTAAAAATGATACAGTAGGCTTCATAGGGTTAATGTAATTTATGCCTATGACACATTAATTAGATCACAATTAACATATTTAATTTTATTAATGAATAAAAAATATTAATTTTTTAAGTATTAATACTATCTTTTATATTAATATTTAACTCAAATTTAATGAAAAACATATAATAATTCCCATTATTATTTTTTCCCTCCCTTTATTATGATTTTCTCCACCTCAGCAGGTTACACCATACAATTACAGATATAGAATGATTGAAGAATGATAGATAACATGTATATGTACTTATTCTACACAAATAAACAGCAACTCTGAACCAAAAAAGCCCAACCACAAAAAAGGGTAGTGAATAATAATATAACAACATAATGATAGTCAAATAAAGTTAAATATATATATAATACACCATACCATTATTTTTGTTTTAAATGGTATATTATTTCTTACTTTTATTTTCTCCCCCCTTTTCTATGTTTCACACTGTTTATTTGCATAATAAATGAGTAATGTTCACTAGTGGATGTCATGCATCAAAGTGTTAACTGTTAATGAAACGGATGCATTACTCTGTTTACATGTCTTTAACTTTCAACATGTGTTGCTTAATTATCTTGCTCATACACCCTCAGTTTCACTGTAATGGGGTTTGTCATAATGTAGCACAATAGTTGACCCAGAGGACGATGATTTATGATGACAATAAATCATTACGCATAAAGACAATGAAAGAGCAAGGAAGACAATATTGTCTGCTCAGCTGCATGGTCTGAACACACCACGTCAGAGAGCAGCTCGGCCTCTAAACTGGAGCAGAGGAACCAGATACTAATAAAAGCAGAATCTCAATTATCTCCCATCGAGGGCCATAAAGAGAACATGTGCTAATTTTGAACAGGGTCACATTTTCTCGTAGGAACGGCATGTTAAGATGTTACAACCCAATTCATGGGTACAGTCACACCAGCATTGTAAGATCTTGATTCCGTTGGCATGGTTTTCGACGCTAAATCGTTTATGTGATTGTTATAATGTGACTCTCTAGAGATAATTGTTGTTGCTCAATAAGCTATACTTTCTCAAACGTAAGATTTTGAGTCATAAAGAGGGATTTTTACCCCACCCGCAGCCACACCTCAAGCTCAGCGCCGATTCACCATCATTGTCATCCGTGAGTCATTGATGAAACAGACTAGAGGTCATTCACACACATCAGCTCAATCCAGAGACAATTCATTATAATATGCAGTTACACACAGCCAACAAAGAAACAGAAAAACTGCATTTGAGAAACTTAGTACATGATTAATGAAAAAAAAACTTTTTTTTTTTTTTTTACATGATTATGCAGAAGATGCACAAATCCCGAGTTGTTTGTTTTGACAACTATATTTGATAAACTATTACTTAACCTAGTTTAATTTAAACAGAACATTAAGTCCCGCCTTTAAAATGGTGATTTTGGCCTGTCACACCTTAAAGGTCTTGACCTTTTCAGAATTATGTCACAATAATCTTGTGAATTTATATTCATTTCATTCTTATAAAAAGCTATTTTTAATTACAAACTATGTTTTAAGAGTTTCAGGTCGTTTTTTGTTTTTACCATATTTTTGGGGTAATCATTTCCGGTGAGTGAGCTGAAGTATTTTGTATTGTCCTGATTATTGTAATAGTCTCTCCATCAGAATGCTTTATTGGAGGGTGTGTCAGCAGTCCCGACTCGTCTCAACCTGCAGGGCAACTTCCTGTTGGTCCACTGACTGTCTGCATTCTCCTGAGTGAGACTGGGACAAACAGGGATTGGCTCTGGGAAAAGTAGTGTCATTGTTATCTAAATGTGACACAAGCACCCTGTGGTTAAATGCCTGAGTTCAGGGCAGAAGCAATTATGACAAACTGATTAATAAAATTACCAAGTAAAGCACAAAATCGAAATCAATTCCTGTGGTGATTGAACAGTATTCCTTTAAAGGGGTCATATGATGCGATTAAAATTTTTCCTTTCTCTTTGGAGTGTTACAAGCTGTTCGTGAATAGATAAGATCCCTAAAGTTGCAAAGACTAAAGTCTCAAATCCAAAGAGATATTCTTTATAAAAGTTAAGAGTCAGCCACACCTACCTAAAACGGCTCGTTCTAACACGCCCCCACATATCTACGTCATGATGTGGGAAGATTTGCATAACGCCGACAAAATAATGTTCTTTTCAGCAACATCATATGACCCCTTTAACTATTTTTTTTCTTTCCTCTTAATTCATAATAAAACATTCAAATTATTACTAAAATAAAGATAGTACAGTTACAAAGTGGTTTAGATTTAAATCTGAAAAGGACTATTGCTATTTTAGTACTTATATACTATTATAGTATTTATTAATATATTTAGAATTAGCTTTTATATATATATATATATATATATAGTAGATTATAAAGTGGATAGTTCCGGTCCTTGATTCTGATTGGTTGAGCCGCGTTTGAAGCTGTTGTAAATTACTCTACAAACATTTGTTGCAACCTATCATTACAAATTAATATCATTACACTTTATTTGCTCTGTTTTA
The DNA here is from genome assembly GCF_001515605.1 of Sinocyclocheilus anshuiensis. Taxonomy (NCBI): domain Eukaryota; kingdom Metazoa; phylum Chordata; class Actinopteri; order Cypriniformes; family Cyprinidae; genus Sinocyclocheilus; species Sinocyclocheilus anshuiensis. The sequence continues at coordinate 1,749,140 of NW_015555730.1, forward strand.
TTTTGTGAAACCTAATTACGTATATGGAATAACCGTTTTATAAAAGCAATAATCCCCATGAAGCCATGGTTTATGTAGTGATTTTAATTCCTGTGGGAAGATGCGTATTTATAAAACGGAGAGTTCCGGTCCTTGATTCTGATTGGTTGAGCCGCGTTTGAAGCTGTTGTAAACTACTCTACAAACACACACCTTTGTTTACTTTGTGTGTTGCTTGGCAACAGGGCTGACTGGGACGCAATTTCAGGCTGGGAAATCTCACACTCATCCAGGCCACACACAAAAAAAAGGGGCCAAAATTGTACCTTTTGGGGTACAACAGTTTGATACCGTAGCAGTACACTGTACATATTAGCACCTTAAGAGTAGTAATTCGTACCCTTGACCAGCTGTTGTACCCCAAAAGGTGCAATTTTGGCCCCTTATTTCCTGTATATAGCCTATACATCCACGACAATTTCTGAAACCAGACAGCCCTATTATTTGTATGGCCATCACATAAAAAAAGGTCTAAATCCTTAGTCTGGGACCCAATATCTCTGTCCCCCCACCCCCTTTTTTTATTTTCTTACCTGTCACTTCTTCACCAGCAGGTCTACTGTTATGAACCGAACTGTGTCCACCTTGTTGAAAGCCTATTAGGGATAAAAAAGGAACAAATATGTCCTTTTAAGGGTACCGTTCCAGTGACAAGCTGTTGTACCCCAAAAAGGTGCACTTTTGGCCCCTTATTTCCAGTATATAGCCTATACATCCACAACAATTTCTGAAACCAGACAACCCTATTATTTGTATGGCCATCACATAAAAAAAGGTCTAAATCCTTAGTCTGGGACCCAATATCTATGCCCCCCCCCCCCCCTTTTTTCTTCTTACCTGTTACTTCTTCACCAGCAGGTCTACTGTTATGAACAGAACTGTGTCCACCTTGTTGAAAACATTCACCTAATTTAAATTTGTTAGCACAGAATGTTATTTAACTTAAAATGACTTAAATACCCTAGATTTAACAAACCTGTTTCATACAAATATACACTAAAAATTTGACTGTTCAAAAACTTTTGACTGGCAATGTTTTAAAAAAAAGTCTCTTCTGCTCACCAAGCCTGCTTTTATTTGATACAAACTAGTACAGCAAGTACAGCAAATATTTTTACTATTTAAAACAACTGCTTTCGATTGGAATATATTTTAAAATGTAATTGATTTCTGTGATCAAAGCTGAATTTTCAGCATCATTACTCCAATCTTCAGTGTCACATGATCCTTCAGAAATCATTCTAATGTGCTGATTTGCTGCTCAAGAAACATATTTGCTGCTGTTGTTGTTGTTATTATTATTATTATTATTATCAATATTTAAAACAATTGAGTATATCAGGATTCTTTGATGGATAGGCGCAATGATATTATGCAGCACCTGAAAATAGGCTAACTTCCGTCAACATTACCAACGTAACCACCTGCTTGCACAGGGAGCGTGCTGGAGACTATTTTCAGGTGCTGCGTAATATCATTGCGCCTGCTGTGGAAAATGAGCCTATTTTCAAAAATAGTGGAGTGTTCCTTTAAGTGGACACAATCTGGACCCTGTCCATTACCCTGTAGGGACCTGCCACAGGTATATGTGGCTGCCATATCTGCTGAGCATTACCCATAGAGGTGTTTCAGCGGGATGTCACCCTCTGGTTTCCCGTTTCATGCAGGGACGAGACGGCTTAGGCCTTTCCGCCCAGCACAGACACCTTTTTGGGACTTATTTTTCGGTTGGAAGGCCTGGCAGGCCATCCATTTGAGCTGTTTAAGTCTGTCAGATAACTTTGAAACCTTAAGCAGTTTTTTGGTAATCCTATCCTCTCTTAAGAGGACTGAGGATCTGCAGGCTCTGTCAGCTCTGCTCTTGTATGGACTTTGCCCCGAGGCTGGTTAAAGGGGTGGTTCATTGCGATTTCACTTTTTTAATGTTAGTTAGTGTGTAATGTTGCTGTTTGAGCATAAACAATATCTGCAAAGTTATGAAGCTGAAAGTTCAATGCAAACGGAGATATCGTCTTTTAAAATTCTGGCAGTTTAATGTCTACAAAAACGGCTGGTAGGGACTACAACGAGTTACTTCCCGGGTTCGTGACATCACAAACCCTGATAAACCCCGCCCCCGGGAACACGCAACGAAGGGGGCGAGGCCGAGGAGAGGAAGAGAAAACTAGGGATGCACGTAAAAATCTATTAATTTATGAATCACGATTCTGTCGTCTAACGATTCCAATGGATTCACAAGTTTCAAAATCAATGTTCTAAAGCAGCGGTTCTTAATAATGTTCCTGCGTCCCCTGCTCTGCATCTCTCTCTCTCTCTCATTCAGATCATCAGCTCAGCTCTGTTCCATTTATACACTTATTTTCACATAGCTATGAGAAGCGTTAAACATGGACAGCATATCTAAAAGTATGAGACAACAACAAACAAAAAACATAGGCCTACCATTAAAAGCCATGCTTGCACAGGTTCTGCACGATCCTCTTCTATAATATCATCTGCTTCTCAATCGAGCTCAAACTGATAAGCGATATTAAGGACGCCGCTGTTTACAATACAACCGGAGCACATGCCGCTGAGGAGAGGGGCGGGACAATTAGATGCGCACTAGAGGCGATTTAGCCAATCACAACACACTGGGCTAGCTAACCAATCAGAGCCCAACACCTATTTCTGAGGGAGGGGCTTCATAAAAGCAGGAAATGATCAGCGCATTCTCAGAGAAGGGACAGAGCGTTGTAGAATAAAAGGTAAATTATGTGAAAAATAATGCGTTTTTAAAAAAACGAAGCATTAACACATGTTAGACTGCACCCCATAAACACACTCAAGCCTAGAAAAAACCCAGTGAACCACCCCTTTAAGTCTTACTGCTTCCTAGTCCTAGTTAATCCTAAAGCTGCTTCGACTCTGTTTCGCTTTCAGCAAGTGGTTGGAGGCTTTCTCCCCTGCTATGCGGGGTCAGATAGTGACTATACCTCTAGCCTATGAGGCGCGTGGTGTGACTTCGCCTCTAGAGGTGCGTGCTCATTCTACGAGAGCAATGGCTTCTTCTCAGGCTCTTTTTAAAGGGCCTTAGATGGGAGATGTCTGTGCTGTGGCAGGTTAGTCCTCTCCTAGCACTTTTATCAAGTTCTACTTGTCTGGACGTGAGGATGGCTCTTGGCTCCCGGGTCTCTTCCGCTTGAGCAGACTCTTTCCTCGGTCTTCCAGCTATCTTAGGTACGTCAGGCGTGATGGTATAGCGTTCCCAGAGCGATGATGTCATCGCAGCATTGAAGTGAACCTATGAGAGGGAACATCTCGGTTACGTATGTAACCTTGGTTCCCTGAATAGGGAACGAGATGCTGCGATGCTGGCCGTTCCGTACCTTCGATAGCACTTCCTTCGTCATAGTGTAAAATCTGAGCATACGTGACGTACAATAAATTGGCGTGATGGTATAAGGGCTTCAGACATTCGTCACACCGGAGGTGTTCCCAAAGCGATGACGTCATCGCAGCATCTTGTTCCCTATTCAGGGAACCAAGATTACATACCTAACCGAGATGTTTCAGTCATGTGACCCTTTCAGTTTCAGTCACTGTGACCCGGAAAGTATTTCCTTTTTCCCGAAAATGCTAGTTAATGTTATCACACTGGACTGACTTTGCTCATGCAGGGTATAACAAATTCCCCAAAAATCTTGAATTTTTTTTTTTTTTTTACTTTCAACTGATAATTTTTGTAATTTTGGGGTTTTTTTTTCCCCCCACCATCTTACACACTTGTGGTGTTTCAGTCAAAAATGAACCACCTACAAAAACCTACTTATACATTTCTGCACCTAAAAATACATCCACAAAATTATCCACAAAATAAGCTTGGTCTACAATCAATCAGTTCCCAAAAAGAATGACAAAATTTGCTTACAAAACAAGCTCCAGACATGTACTTGGTCAAACAGGCAGAGTCCGATTCTGTTTGCTTCTGCTGTGACTACTGACCTGCTGTGTTGTTGCCAAGGTAATGATGCATAATAACTGCCCTAGAAACACTGTTCCTTGTTGCCGCTGTCAATTCTTTTTCCATTCACACATTGAAAGTATTTTTAGATCAAGTTTTTAGACTCGCGTTTCTTACCAGCTGTGTTGAAGACATGCCTCACAACGTCTTAAAAGTAAAATTTTATTAAAGAGATATATTACAGTGGTGTGGAAACCAGGCGGCTTCAGCAGGAATATCAAACATTGAGGCAATATTGTTTGAGATAATTCCAAAGAGAAATAACTTTTGCAGCAACATTAAATTAAGAATACAGTAACCTCGGGCACATCCAGTGATTTACAGAAACGCAATGTACAGAACCAGTTTGTTTTGGACTAAAAGAGATTGATCGGTGGAAAGCAAAATTAGTAAATGAGAAAAATAAAGTAAGAAAAAAAATAAAAATGAAAGTTTTTGTCCAGGCTAAACGTCATTAGTGGGAAACCACTCCCATGTCCATTTGCACTCATCTATGACTTATCTTCCAAGCAAACACAGACAAATATGTCTGTAACTACCACATTTATGTTACTGATGATCAACTAACGATCACTGGTAGTGTTCTAATTTCTCTCTCTCAATCTATTAAATTACACAAGTAAGATGAGAAAAGAAAGCGTGTGAGCGCAGGTTGAGGTAATACACTGATCTGATCGTAGCCAAGGCAAGTGCTCTGAAACAGTGTTGAGAGAAGGAAGCTAAACGTCATCAGTCTTTGATCCACGGGATTCATGTCTGCAGTGAAGGGGAAGATGCATGCATAAAACTCAGGTAAGAGCGCTGATCGTGTCCTGCTGAATAAAATTTGAGATCAGGACTCTTATTGTGATGTTTTATACAATCATCAGCCTCTGGTGTCCGGGCCGTTCACGCCTCCACGCCCTCCAGCTCTGGGGGAAGAGGGCTCTTGGGGTGCTTGCTCTCAAAATGCTGCTTGAAGGGCTTGGGATCTGGCATTTGCGACTGTAAAACAGAAAGGTTTCATGGTTTAGTTTACCATGCTATGGCTCAAGGAATCCAGGTCTGGCTTCATTCTGGTATGAAACAAACACTTTGTACAAACCAATTAATTCCTGAATGATTTTGAGTGACCAAAATCACATTAACCTCATTAGGGTTGTCACAGTTTCTGCTTCTCTTGATTAATTAAGAATAAGCATTTGCAATACTGTTATTTTATCCTGCAAACATTCTGTTCATTTGACAATTCTGTTATCTTGCATTGCTTGGGGTTGCCAGATGTCAACATTTTCAATCCACCAATCAGAGCTTTTCAATGGATACATTTTTACTAACATATATATATATATATACATATGCTGCTTGAAGGTCTTGGGATCTGGCATTTGCGACTGTAAAACAGAAAGGTTTCATGGTTTAGTTTACCATGCTATGGCTCAAGGAATCCAGGTCTGGCTTCATTCTGGTATGAAACAAACACTTTGTACAAACCAATTAATTCCTGAATGATTTTGAGTGACCAAAATCACATTAACCTCATTAGGGTTGTCACAGTTTCTGCTTCTCTTGATTAATTAAGAATAAGCATTTGCAATACTGTTATTTTATCCTGCAAACATTCTGTTCATTTGACAATTCTGTTATCTTGCATTGCTTGGGGTTGCCAGATGTCAACATTTTCAATCCACCAATCAGAGCTTTTCAATGGATACATTTTTACTAACATATATATATATATATACATACACACACACACACACACACACACACACACACACACACA
>NW_015555730.1:1755103-1759130 GCF_001515605.1 Sinocyclocheilus anshuiensis
CACACACACACACACACACACACACACACAGAGTATAACTTCAGTAAAACTAACTCGTTGTTTATTAGTACTTATAAAGCACATATTAATGTCTTATTCTGCATCACCATAATTTAGATCCCTTAAACCTACCCCACACCTAAACATCAGAACTACCTAACTAACTATTAATAAGCAGCAAATTAGAAGTTTATTTAGGCAAAAGCCATAGTTAATAGCTAGTTAATAGTAAGAATGGTTCCCCAAACTAATATATATATTAGTGTTGTAAAACTAATTAATCGCATCCAAAATAAAAGTTTTTGTTTACATAATATATGTGTGTACTGTGTATATTTATTATGTATATGTAAATACACACACATGCATGTATATATTTAAGAAAAATATGTATTATATTACATATATTAAATATATTTATGATATAATTTATATTAATATAAATATATACATGTAAATACATGTAAATATTTTCAAAATATATACTGTATGCGTGTGTATTTATATATACATAATAGATAAACACAGTACACACACATTTTTTGTAAAAAACTTTTATTTTGGATGCAATTAATCGTGATTAATCATTTGACAGCGCTAATTACACTGAACAAAATTATAAACGCAGCACTTTAGTTTTCAGAGGCGGACAGTAACTAAGTACATTTACTTGAGTATTGTACTTAAGTACACTTTTCGAGTATCGGTACTTTACTTGAGTATTATTTTTTCTGGGAACTTATAACTTTAACTTCACTACATTTGAAAGACAAATATTGTACTTTTCACTCCACTACATTTCTATCAAGGTCCTCGAAGTAGAAAGTCGTTACTATGTAGCAGCCTTGAAAGTCAGTGGGTGATTTCTTTCTTCTCTAAAACATGGCTTTCTTTTTTTCAGACAGTTTATCAGTAATCACTCTTGTGGGACTACATGAAGTGATTTCCCAGCATTCTTTGAACACTGACCAGCTGCAAATGTGATATTTATTTATAACAATTCAATAATAAGAAGTTAATATTGTGGTATATATTAGACACAATATTGTCTGATTTTGCTAAATTGTGTAAGTGAAAATATATATATATATATAATACAGATCGTTTCAAATCAGCTCAAAAACTCATTATGAAACTAATTAAATGTAAGCTGTAATGCAGCTCTACAGAAGTCATTAATCAGCTCAATTCAGTTCACCAACAGTGTCATTATTGCAAAGTTCATCAATTATGAAACAAGTTCAATTCCTCTATAAGCAACTCTACAGAAGGCAATAGTGTCATAATATTGTTAAAGTCAGTTCAGTGTTAATTCAGTTCAATAATGTCTATGTTGCCAAGTTAGTGTCATTATAGTGTTCAATTTTTAGTTTCTCATCCAATAGTGTCAGTGCAGTTAAATTGGTAATATTGGTGAATATTAACGGTCTTAATATTAAACCCTAACTGAGCAAGTGAAAGCTGACAGCAGCGGAGAGAAAAATCTTCCCATTTTAGCGAACTCCACTGAGAGATTCTGCTCAAATAAAAGAGTGACAGCCAGTCTGTGTTCCTTCACGAAAACCGCTTGTGCTACAATATAAAGTCTTTTATCATTTTGATAGAAACAAATGCTAACAATTTGGAGTCATTGCAATTAAGTTCAGGAATTTCACTGTTTTGGCTTTTGAGAGAAGCTTTTACCAGTATTTCATAATGTAGAGAGTGTTTTAATTGTATATGGTAAATATAATAAATCAGGAAACCCTGCATGTGAGTTGACGTTCTCTTAATATCTTGCTTACATGACAGTGCAAAAATTCTAATGCAATGCAAAGATTAATTTTTCAAATGAGGACAATCCTAATTAATAACTGTGATTATAGGTCAGATAAGCATGATTATTTGTTTAGTCATTAATGTGCAGCTCTAAAATATACATACAGTATTATAAAGGTGCGGTCGCATTTACCATTGTCTGCCACTTTTCACAGGGAAAAATTTCAATAGGAATCCAGGCGATGAGGAATTTCACTAAAGATTTCCCCACACAGATTTCACAACAGGTTCAAGTTGGTCATGTCAATTCACCGCATTACCCAATAGAAAGCTGCCAGCTTTGATGACGACGTCTTTGTGAGATTTGCAATAGACAATAAATAGGCTTTTCGCTAATGTGACCGCAGCTTCAAGAAACTGAATGCAGTGTCTTTTCTGGGAGTGAGTGGACTGCTTTAGCGGCAGCAACAAATGCATGTGTACAGCTATCCATTGTAATTACGACAGTGACATATTCACGACTTTCGCAAATTTCATTCACTTAACTGTCTGAGGCTCCGCAGTCACAAAAATACACAAAACTAAAGGTAAAATGGGTTGCCAACATCATTCGATGTTTTGTGCCCATGAATCTCATGTGTGGCTCTCAGTTACCGGTAACTGGTAGAAGGTGTACTGACAAGTCAGATTTGTTACCTACAGTGAATAACTCTCATAGTCAGAGACAAGTTACAGCTTGAGAACAAAATTTCCCAACACATTCATTGCCTACACACACCCATTTATAAAATCAGCTTTATATCGACAGCATGCAGGGAAAACACGGGTTTCTTTCTTTGGGCCGTGTTCAGAAAATGTCCAAAGTGTATACAATTAAGTTCAAAAAGCATAAAAAGTGCAATCTGTCATAAGTGGGAATTGAAACTTGGTTGAAAAGAACCTCTAAGGATGATCTGTTGGGGTAAAAATAACCGGCTATAATTACCACTGACCCTGCAGACGCCACATGTGAACACCAGCGCCGCTTTCGCCGCGGTCTTCTGGTCGTGGCCTTTGGATTTCTTGATCTCTGCCTGCTTCTTGGCGTTTTTCTGCTGAGACTGGATTTTCTGGTGTCCACGAGCCATGCTGTTGGATGGAAGACAAACTGACGTCAACAACATATTACAGAGTCAAGTATGAGTCACACAGACAATGGATTTACATACTCGGCTATCAAGAACAAACAAGACACAGAATCAACTGCAATACAACATCATTGTGTGTGTGTGTGTGTGCCAGTTATCTAGCAACAAACCAAACTCCACATCATTTATTGTGCTAATAAAAATTCAGTCAGATAAAACTCCAGCAGGACTGTGTCTCGTCTCCTATTGAGGGCATATCAGGCTTATCAAACACTTTAGTGTACACCATGTTCTGCCTTTGGCTTAGTTTAACACAATAACAATGTCAGGCAGCTGATGTTGTTGCTCGACACAGAAACCACAGAGTGATCGGAAGACACAAGCTGCTCCTTATGAATATTACAGTAGAATAATAATAGTCTCCAGTTAACAGCTATTCCAGTATGTTATACTTCCTAAATAAAGAATAATATATTAGCACACAATAAGAGCGAGTTTTAATGTTCAATGTTAGCTGTTTGTGAGCTAGCTGTCAATGTACATTAAAGGTTCGTTAGCACATTAGCACTATTTCACACTACATCACCCACGTATGTCGATAACCAGAGGTTAAAAAGACATTCAGGAGCTTGAAAACGAAATATCAAATATGTAAAACATCGCATTCTTTTAAGTGTTTAGGTAGATTAGTGAGTAAACATACTGGGCTTAGTTAACAACACCATATGGTTAGCCAGCTAGCATGCTAAGCACACCAACAAAACCAGACCTTTCGACACACCAACATTCCCGCAAACCGCGTGAATAGGGGTTGATAAAATACGACTATATGTTCTTTTCTATCTAGAACTAAGTATTTTGGGCATACCTGGCGAACAGATGAGATCCGTTGGCAGCTCGGAGCTTGTTAAGTGTCCCCCCGCACGCTTCTGACAGCTGAGCGCTTCTCCTGTAGTTCCTGCACTGACCACAGCAGCGGCGCCGAGCGCTAGAGAGCCGCATGCGCCCCGCGTCCGCATACTATTCTGCTACTTTCTCGAAAGTATGTACTTTTTCTTCACAGAAAGAGTACATGCTTTTAGGGCATAGTATAAGTGGGCGAATTGGGACGCAGCACACGTGATTGTCTTGAAGGTACTGTG
>NW_015555730.1:1759167-1760678 GCF_001515605.1 Sinocyclocheilus anshuiensis
ATATTTTATTTTTTATTATTATTATTTATAATGTATTATGTATTATCATTATTTTGTTTTTATATAATTATTATTGTGTTGTATTTTTATTTATTTTGTTTATTTATTTTTTATGTTTACGTTGTTAATACTCTAAATTGTCATTGTACCTTAACAGTCGGTTTTCTAATTTCAAATGTTACTTGCAAAATGTTAATAAACAAGGGTACTGTCTTTTTATTGCCGTTTTAGAACAAAGAACATACAAGGGCAATAACATATAAATGACATCAAAACAAATACAATAATAAACGAAAACAATACAAAAATTAAAGAAATAAAATAGGGAAAGCAATAAGAAAATCACATGCTCGTAAACAAGTACAAATAATTACAAATTATTCAAAGAGTAGATTTAAGGCTTTAAAATAATTTACAGGTTTTTTTTCCGCTTTGTTATTGCTTGTTTCTTTTAACATATACAGGTAGTGACCTATTTCTATTTTAAAATGAGTAACATTTGTTTTTTTTACTGCCCATTTATATTTGTGAATAAAGAATTTCCCACATATAATGAGTCAGTATTAACATTAATGAGTATTAACACTTTGATATTATTTTATTTTATTATAACTCTAACTCCCGTATTCAATATATTGTTAATCTTTTTATTATACTTGCCAAATTTTTTATTCGCAAATGTACATTTTTGGGGAAGAACGCACTACTGTCAGTTTTTCTGGTTGATTATAATTATTGTGTTTTGTCTTTGATGGGCATAAAAAAAAAACATTCAAAAGTCAAAGATTGCTTTCAATGTTTAACCTTGTATAATTTCCCCCCTCTGGTTCATGTTATGTTATTTACTTAATTATTTGTTTTTTAGTTTATTTATTTATTTTACTTTCTTCCTTGTATTATTTTTGAGATATTTTGTCCACTATTGTTCTTGATATTGTGTAGTTTTGTAGGCTACTTGTTATAAAATATTTTGCCATTAATTAAAAACAAACAAACAAACAAACAGGGGGAGCGGCCAGTCAGAAACGCTCTCTAGCTGACCATAATTTTTATGTTGTAGTACAAAACTTTAAAGTTACCAAGCGGTGTTAACAGCAGACCAGACCTTAGGTTGAAAACCTGCTTTTCTAAAAAAAAAAAGAAAAAAAAGAAAAGTAAAATGTAAAATCTAATAATCAGAGTCGACTCTGATTGATCCGTCCAGAGCAGCGCTGAGAAAAACAACACGTTAACACCGCCATCTAGGGCCTGGATAATAAATTACACCACAATGACAACACTGAGAAAGCCATTGAATTAATAACACACATTGAAGAAATAAAATAGAATAATTATTTAAACCCATTCTCCCCGATCATTTTTCATATTTATAGAATCTCATATTTAATTCCATAACTGCAATTTCAAGCTGCCTATTCCAGTATTTATTCTATTTACATGAAAGCAATTTTGTGCTTGTGTATGGAGGACGAAACCTGCAAAAACAATAAATAAATAAATACACAAATAAA
>NW_015555730.1:1761403-1764425 GCF_001515605.1 Sinocyclocheilus anshuiensis
GTGACTTTACTAGGCTATACTGGATTTACACCATGCATCTCCTGTCAGCGGGAAAGCCGCGCCCCCAGCTATCACAAGACCCGAGCAAGTCCATGCTACCCTCTTATTAGCATGTTGTGCAGAGGAGAAATAAATGCAGAACTACATTCAGAAATAAATGAGTGATCAAAGGAAAATAAATAGGATGAGTTTAACATTTCCTTAAACATTTTCCATTTGCCCACCAATTTATTTTATTTATTTGCCTACTTTAATCACGTTTAATTATTTCTATATGTATTTAAACAAGAATACGTGTATTTATGCACACATTTATTTATTTATTTGTGTATTTATTTATTTATTGTTTTTGCAGGTTTCGTACTCCATATTCGTCCTCCATACCGCCATACTTGTGATCTCTTCTGCTACACTCTGGAATTAATTATTATTGCACTGCTTATAATTATTGCACTAATAATAATCATCCAAAACGCATGGCCAAAAAAGAGACTTTTCTAGTAAAGGTTAAATTGAAGCATTCATGTAAAAAAAAGTAAATTTTACAAACAGCATCTTGACATCTTAAAAACGAGAAACTGTTTAGTCCATAACACAGACAAAAAGCATGCATAAACTATTTTTTTTTTCATGTTTTATCTGACATGTTTTTGTATCTGACAAAGATTTTTTACAATACAATAAAACAAATGAACATGAAATCATATGCGGTTTATTATCTTATTTATGTATTTATTTTATTGTAATAACAATTCTGTTAAGAGTTAATAAAATTAAAGCACAAACACAAGCATTCCCTTGCTTTTATTGTGTTTTAATAGCTGGTTCAGTTCCATGTAAGATTTTTTTCCCCTCTGTGACGATACTTTTCACACATGAAGTCTATTTTTTGGCTCCACCAGTAGGTGGCAGTGTTAATCTTCAATAACCCTTTTGGCCTCTCTCACCTCACTATCAACTAAATGACAAGTTAGCCACAAGGGAAAGTAAAAGCACAGTTAGCTTAATTTGGAAGCATTCATTCAATAGATTTCTTTTCAGACTGACAAGATAATATTCTTCTAATACAGTTACAAGTTAAATCTGAATGTTTATGCATAGATTGAATTCAAAGGAATAGTATTGAATAAGAATTTCTAAATTCTGTGAAAAAAAGAGCTAAATTCTGAACTGTGCTGTTTGTTTGTTTTTGCCATGTAGTGTACAGTGAATGGGGTCTAAAGATTTCAAGCTTCAACAAGGACACAAATCAATACTTGTGTGTAAATCTTTAGTTGTATGTGTGTATGTGATGACACGACTTTTATTTTTGGGTAAACTATTCCTTTATTTTCCCCTCTGTTATAAATCTGTCCACATGTATGAAATATTGACATAAAAAGCTACATTTCTACTTGAACTGAATGAAACCGAAAGCAGCCGAATACACGTAAGAACAAATATAACTTGTGAATCAACCAACGGATAAACGCAAACCTTTTCAGTTCCCGCTCAAAGAAAGAAAATGGTCAGAAGGAAATTCGTTAGCCTTCCGTGCTACTGCACGTCTGAATATGCAAAACACTCTCACTCGACTATAGCTCAAGGCTATGACTGCAAAATGTTAGTAAGCATATGTACATGTTTTATTCTTTCTATGGGAAACTGTGAGTAACATATCCTGTAAATGGTGTTACGATTCTGAGCACTAAACATTCTCCATGAGGACATATGTCTGGTATAAGACAATGAGGAAATCATTCTATAAATCAGCCCAGCTGTTTTTTTAAACACATATACATATATAGTGTTTATCAGTTTTGTATCAAGCACCATCCATCATAACGTTGCATTAAGGTTGGGTGCAGTTTCGACTGTGCTTGGGTGGAGATGTCCTGCCTGAGGGTTTCTGAAAGGAAATATCCCAGGTGTCAGACCCTCAATAGCAACACGAGAATTATAACAGTCTGTCCCTTGTCCTGGTAAAAAAGAAGGATTTTCCACAGACATCCCAGAGAATTTCCATTTTAGACACTTGTGTTTCTTTATTAAGCCATTCTGGGGGTATAAACAGCATTAGTCACTTCACAAAACAACCATAGCATTACCAAATTATTATTGTTTTCTGAACAAAATTTGTTATTGCTATGCAAAAAGGTTGTTTGCTATGTCTGTGTTTTTTTTAGCGGGGTTGTTGCTAGGGTGTTCTGTGTGGTTTACCTCTATTCTTTTGTCTATGGAAAAGAAATATATTCTAAACTCTTAAAAATAAAGGTTCTTCTTTGGAACTTTTAACATCTATGGAATCTTTTTATTGCACAAAAGAGACTCCAACCCTGCGTTCCATTCGGAAGGGCTCATCCCTATGCCCCAAACTCAATTCCTGGAGGGCCACAGCTCTGCAGAGTTTAGCTCCAACCAGCTCCAAATCACACCTGCATGGAAGCTTCTAGTGATCCTGAAGACCTTGATTTGCTGGATCAGGTGTGTTTGATTAGGGTTGGAGCAAAACTGTGCAGAGATGTGGCCCTCCAGTAATTGAGTTTGAGACCAATGCCCTAATCCAGGGATACTCAAATCTGGCCCACGAGATCTACTTTCCTGCAGAGATTAGCTCTAACCCTAATCAAACACACCTGAGCATGCTAATCAACGTCTTCAGGATCATTAGAAAATCACAGGTAGATTAGTTTGATCAGGGTTGGAGCTAAACTCTGCAGCGCATTGGCCCTCCAGGGCAAGATTTGAGGAACCCTGCCCTAATCCCTTCAAAGGGTGAAGGGTGTAAAACAACTGTTTCTTGAAGTGCCCTTCTGTGTCATCATCAGGTGCCCACACGGAGGCGCCAGGCGCCGGCAAAGAATCTGCGCAAAGGATCATGGGAGCTCGAAGTGTCCATCAGTTGTACCCTTCGAAATCCTTCATTCCGAAGGGCCCTTTGAAGTGGCCAGTTTTGAGCACTTCGGTTTGGAACGACCCTTCAATATGGCGGCCATGATTGTTTTCACTCCGAAGTGCCCTTCGGAGGGCGATATATCGCGTG
>NW_015555730.1:1768905-1771863 GCF_001515605.1 Sinocyclocheilus anshuiensis
GCTCATCCCTATGCCCTAATCCCTTCAAACGGTTTGCTCTCCGGAGTGAGAGTTTCGAAGGGTTGAAGGGTGTAGGGGACCAAACAACTGTTTCTTGAAGTGCCCTTCTGTGTCATCATCAGGTGCCCACACGGAGGCGCCGTCATCATGGAAAGAATCAGCGCAAAGGATCATGGGGGGCCAAAGTGTCCATCAGTTGTACCCTTTAAAATCCTTCATTCCGAAGGGCCCTTTGAAGTGGCCAGTTTTGAGCACTTCGGTTTGGAACGACCCTTCAATATGGCGGCCATGATTGTTTTCACTCCGAAGTGCCTCTTGAAGGGCGATATCCCGTTTGGAACGCACCGCAAGACCTGAAATTGGTGTGTCAGAGAAAGGAGATAGGCAAAATGTGCAGTGTTGGGGTGCCTCCAGGACCAGTGTTGGGAACCATGCACTATGGGACTGCCCACATTAATCCAATGATGGCCCAGTGTTGGCCAGCCCGTTCGGGCCCAGAGTGACTTTTATACCTTTGGGCCCATTCAGGTTTTGTGTAGGCAGCCCTGTAATGCAACTAGGAGAATACTAACATTCACTGGCCATTCCAGTCACTCAATTGAACTGGAATGGCTCAGAACCTAGTGGTGACTGCATCCATTTCAGATGTATAATAACTGTTTTTTCCCAAAGACTTAAGTTATAGCAGCTGAAAAGTATTTAAAGTGAAACAGATGTATTATAGATCGGGGTGCATCCTGTTCCTGGAGATCTACCTTCCTACAGAGTTTAGTTTCAACCCTGATAAAACAAACCTGTCTGTAATTATCAAGTGCTCCTTCAGATCCTAATTAGTTGGTTCAGGTGTGTTTGATCAGGACCAGAGTTGGGCACCCCTGTTGTAGATTAATAGTGTGGGCTAAGTGAGGGCTGCCCGTGCAGGGCCAGCACTAAGGGGCCAACGTTTTGCCAATGAGCAAAATCTGTGACTGCATCCATTTCAGATGTATAATAACTGTTTTTTCCCAAAGACCTAAGTTATAGTAGCTGAAAAGTATTTATAGTGAAACAGATTTATTGTTGTAGATTAATAGTGTGGGCCTAGTGAGGGCTTCCTGGGGGCTAAGTGAGGGCTGCCCCTGCAGGGCCAGCGCTAAAGGGCCAACGTTTTGCCAATGAGCAAAGACTCAGAGGCCCTGTGCTGGCAGCCTGCTGGGGGCCCTTAGGCTAGCCCTAAGTGGGCCCGTAAAAGGGCCACCGCAGGCTTGTTCACACTAGAAAAAATTACTTATTCAAGAATTGTTTCTTTTGGGAACCAAAAATAGGAGTCCATGGGATTTGATCAGCAACCAGGCAAAAATCGCAAGTTTGATCCATTAAGACACATCTTGACATATATGGACAAAAAATGAAAACAGAAGTCAGTGGGAACCAAAACTATTTGGTTACCAACATTCTTCAAAATATCATCTTTTTTTCCTCAGCAGACTGTTTGGAACGACATGGGGGTGACTAAATGATGACAGAAATGCTTTTCACTTGAATGTGGATGTATCATGAGTTGTAATAAGTAGCTATATCATCTTCCCCGCTCTTAAGAACTTTGATCAAGTCTCGACAAAGCTGTGGTGAAATTCTTGTGTGTAAATGTGTTTTAATGCGCACTAATTGCGTCTCTCAATATGAACGTCGCTCAGTACATCAAAACATTCTCAGATGTGGGGGAGGAACCCGAGCTTGACACAAGAGGAAGTTGTTTTGATCCATCCTGTCAGTCACTTCCTCTGTTTTCCACTGACATCCAACCATACTGAAAACAATGTGTGTCAACGGACAGGTTCCACGTTCAGCACAATGGCAGAAGTACCGACAAATGCGCCAGTAACCCTTGAGACAAAAAAATACTTAATTGCATTGAAAGCACGCTTGTAGTGTACTTCAAATCTTAGAAGTATATTTAAAAAAACGTATACTTGCAAATGATATAATATTAATGTAATACTTTCATGACTGTTTCTTTACCCACTTAAGTACTCTTTTAAAAAGAGCACTTTGTAATAATGTCAAATTAAAAATCCTACTTTAAAGTACTTTGTTTTAATAATCTTTTGTTGTGCTTTAAAGAAGTGCATTTATTTTGACTAACATACTAAAGCACATGTAAAGTACATGATGATGATTTGAACTGTAGTGTGCTTTTCAATGTTTAAAGTTAATATCTTGTATTTAAATTACTAAACCACAACTTCATCTTTAAAAATGTGCAAAAGCAAATATATTTAAATACAATTTTCAATAGAAATTAAATTAAAGTATATTTTAGTTGATCATAAATGCTTGTCAGTACATCCAGTATATATTTCAAAAACAGAAGTAATTCTGAAATTACATGAAGATTAAATCCTGCTTAAGTGGGTCCAAAAACACGGAAATTCAGCTAACTGCATTTAATATAAATTTAAACTATAATAGGCCTACATTTAATTTGACTGCAATTAACAAGCAATTAAGTGTCTGAAAAAATTACATTGTTATATCCATAATATACTATTTTTTAAAAGTTTGCACAAGTGCACTTCTTTGTTCATGAGGTTTGTCAAAGCCAAAAAAAAAAACATTATCGACTCATTTCATTGTCCTGAGAGCTTCCTATGAAGTACAACCGAAGCGTGACATGCTGCTGCCAATGCAAATGCCTGCGAACAGTGCTGTGTAATACAGATTCATCATTGTTGACTGCAGAGCCGCAGAGACAGGTTTATGGTGCTGATGCAAAGAGAATCATCCCCTTCACCCCCAACCTGTTCAGCAGCTTCCCACAGGACAGGTTTGGCATCCTGGCATGTGAAGAGAAAACGCTGCTGTCCCTTTAGGGGCCACTGGAATGTGCACGTCCCCTCCACCACCCCCTAAAAAGCCGGCGGAGTGCTGATTGCACACCTGTGCAGGAGCTGTCCGGGGCGTCCACCTACTGCATTC
>NW_015555730.1:1771873-1825677 GCF_001515605.1 Sinocyclocheilus anshuiensis
GTCCCACTGCATGCTGGGACGTACCTGCCAAACGGGTACATGGAGGCAGTCGGGCAGGTCCTAACAGGCATCCTATTCCCATCTCAGAAATCCCTGGTATGCGGCATACCTCCCTGTCTTTCTCATAGCGGCCCTGCATGTGCTTTCAGAGGAATGCAATGGACAGAAAAAATCGTAACACCCTGCACACTTCGTGCCTGAGCCTGCCTCACTGTCAGGTTACAACTTCAGCTGTCAAAGCAACATAGACACCAACAGCAAAAAGATATAGGCATGTGTTGTCAAATGATTAATCGCATCCAAAAATAAAAGTTTTTGTTTACATAATATATATGTGTGCACTGTGTATATTTATGTATATATAAAGACCCACACATACAGCATATATTTAGAAAATATTTACATGTATATATTTATATTAATATAAATTATATAATATATTAAATATATAAACATAACATATTTTTCTTAAATATATACATGCATGTGTGTGTATTTATATATACATAATAAATAACACACACACACACATACACACACAGCATAAACACAAATGTATAAGTTGATTACTCTAAAAAATTAAGTTGCTTATTATTCATTAACTAATGATTAATGAAGTTGTGACCCTGGAACCAATTAATCTTATCTTTTATTTTCATATGATATGATATGATATGATATGATATGATATTATATTATATTAATCAAACTTAAGATTGTTTTTGACGCACTTAGGACTTAAGTATATCTTAAGTTACTATTATTTTTTTAAATTTCAGAATGACTTTTGATGTCATTCAAACATGGTTAAAATACTGCTGAATGTACTGACAAGCATTTATGTGAAACTAAAATATACTTTAATGGCATTTAATAAAACTTGTATGTCATGGATTTATACAGGATATATGTCTGTAATGATAAAGTTGCAATTTAGTACTTTTAAAATATTAACTTTAAATCTAATATAGAATAACACACTACAGTTAAAATTATAATCAAGTACTTTACATGCGCTTTAGTATGTCAGTCAACATATCAAAATAAGTGTACTTTAAAGCACAACAAAAGATTATTCAAACTGATTTAAAACGTATTTCAAAATAAAACTTTTAATTTGACATTATCACTAAGTGCACTTATTAAAAGTTGACTTAAGTGTGTTAACAAACAGTCTCTCTTTAAGTACACTTAATTGGCCTTTTATTTCATTTCAGTTTAAAAATATACTTTTAACATTTGAAATCACTTCTAGTGCACTACTTCTTTTTTACAAGGGTTGGCTGGGGACGTTTAGATTTATTGAGTACAAGCTAAATAGTACCCTGATTTAAACTAGCAGAAGTTTCAATAGAGGGCCTTGACTTTTGTTATGGGTTACAAAAGTTTGCGTCAGTAGTCTTAAAGGAGCCCTGGCTGCTATAGGTTTTGCTTGTGTGTACATACAGTCTATAATCCAGTCCTATTGTTGCGTTCTGGCTCTCTGTACATCCTGTCCTTTTACTGTGGGCAGTCCAGGCATGGTGAGACAGGCTTGTTCGCAATGTTGCGGTTTTTAAGCCTTCGGGCAAAGCTCGGAGAATATCATTTTGAGACCCCACCTGTATTTATTTAGCAACTTCATTTGCACGCAGTAGTGAAAACACCAGGTGCTCTCAAATTGAGATTAGAAAAGATGGGCTGTAATCATGAAGACATGCTAAACACTCATATCAAGATCAAAAACATGGTCTAAGTGGATCTACTGTGATGCTTGATCTGACATTTTAGCTATTTAGTCCATGCTAATGTTGCCAACTGCAGCCATTTTATTAGTGGTGTTTGCCAAGCTAAGGATCACTGTTATTATTGCTCATACTTAAGGTTAGTGATTTGAACCACTAAACCTATTAAACTTTGGCACATGACTCATCTCGTACCTTTGCGCTACGGACATGAATGATACCTCAAATAATGCTAAAAAGCACAATTTAGCAATTAGCATTTAGCATAGCAAAGCCCTGGCAACTTTTGCATGGATCAAATTTTCTTTATAAATGTAAAATTTAGGCTATATTGCAGTGTAGTTACTGTTACCTGAAAAACTAAAGCTATTCGGTCTAAAAATAGTAAATCATTTTTGGTCATTGAAATGAAATAAATATAAGTGAAAATTAGAAAGTGAAAAGTTTAAGTAACTAAAATACCATTTGTCCATATCCTGTAATTTTTATTTAAGTTTTAGTAATTTTGTTGCGTGCTTTTGTTATTTGTATTAGTTTTTTAAAAGTCCTCTTTTTACCAGACATCTCCTGGACATTTGTCCGTCCATGTCCTGTAATTTTAGTTAAAGTTTGAGTAATTTTGTCATGTGCTTTTGTCATTTTTATTAGTTTTTTGTAGTATTTATTTAGCTTTGATTAATTTTTAATTTGAGTTTTTGTTTTAATAATTTTAAGGTGACCATTTGTCCTAATTTTCCTGGACGTTTGTCCATGTCCTGTAATTTTAGTTTAAGTTTTAGTAATTTTGTCATACGCTTTTGTCATTTTTATTCTTTTTTTAAATATTTATTTAGCTTTAATTTTTTATTAAAATTTTTGTTTTAGTAATTTTAAGGTGACCACATGTCCTCGTTTTCCTGGACATATCCTGGACTTTTGTCCATGTCCTGTAATTTTAGTTTAAGTTTGAGTCATTTTGTCATGTGCTTTTGACATTTTTATTCTTTTTTTATATTTATTTAGCTTTAATTATTTTATTTCAGTTTTTGTTTTAATAATTTTAAGGTGACCATTTGTCCTAATTTTCCTGGACATATCCTGGACATTTGTCCATGTCCTGTAATTTTAGTTTAAGTTTTAGTAATTTTGTCACGTGCTTTTGACATTTTTTAATATTTATTTAGCTTTTATTATTTTTTTACATCTATACATCCTCGTTTTCCCAGACATGTCCTGGCCAGGATTTCTAAATTACCTAAAATGTCCGGGTTTTGTCTTTGCTTTCCTATTGACGTTCTCTATACAGTCCTCATACATTATATGTAAGTGTTTTTGCATTGCTCTAACGTTCTCTCCACACCCCACCTACTCTCAAACAATGATTGGTCGATTTTGAACAATGCCTGCATGCTATTGGTCAAACTGCTTTTCAATTATTACCTTCAGCAAGTATGAAAACAAAAGCAAAACAAAGTCAAAACCCGGACATTTAGAAAATTTAGAAAAAATTAGAAAATGGACATGTCCAGTAAAAAGATTACATATGGGCACCCTAAAAAACTCAAATGAAAACTGAAAAAAAAAAAAAAATAAGTGAAAAAATAATTGTCCTTTATGTCTGTTATATATATATATATATATATATATATATATAACAAATAATACATAAAAAATGACAACTTCAACTAAAATGAAACTATAAAAACCTATAAAATTATAAATATAAAAAAATATAAAAATAATTCAAATTGTAGAAATAATTCAAATTAAAAATATTAGTGAAATAAGGGTATAGAAATAATACTAAAATATCACTTATATACTGTAAATATGCCTCCTGTTTACTTTCATACAGTTCAGTCTAATAACAGCTCAGAAATACCATTATCACGTCTCTTTGAGAGAGTCTTGCATTTAAATGACAAAGAAGCCAAACTTTGCTTCATGGTCCTAATGTACAGTCAGGAGTCTCAGTAGTCCATTGTGAGCATCCAGAGAGCATGAGGTCAGGCCAGGGGTCTTCAGAGAGATGTTATCAGACTCATTCGGGCCCCACTGCTCCAGAACCCTTCCCTATCTGACCCCCTTTCCTTCAAGCAGGGAGCCATTGTCTCTGACCCAGGCTTTTTATTGCTTCTCTTGAATGGCTGAGCTATGCTCAAAACAAAGGCCTGTGTTTGCTTGCCCAAGGTGTCAGTCTTCAAGCTCCCTCACAATGGATGCCCAGTGTTTACACTCCAGTGAACTGAGGTTTACCAGAGCTGCCGCAAATTGGTTTGTTTAGAAGGAGTAATGGCAAACATTACATTCTCTCACAATAGGTTCATTAAGGTGACAATAACCCTAGGTAAACAAGTTATTATGCTCTCCCTAGTGCCCCACTATCATGATCTCTCTGTATAGTCTCAGAAACATTGAGCAGGCTATAGTGTGCATTTCAATAAAGGAAAGGTACATTGGTGGCCAAACGTTTGGAATAATTAAGATTTTTGAATGTTTTTGAAATGTTTATGAAAAGGATTAATTCAAAAAATGCAGTAAAAACAGTATTATTGTGAAATATTATCACAATTTAAATGAACTGTTTTCTATGTGAATATATTTTAAAATGTAATTTATTTCTGTGATGCAAAGCTGAAGTTTCAGCATCATGACTCCAGTCTTCAGTGTCACATGATCCATCAGAAATCACTCTAATATGCTGATTTGCTGCTCAAGGAACATTTCTGATTATGATCAATGTTGAAAACAGTTGTGCTGTGTAGAAACCGTGATACATTACCGTTCAAAAGTTTGGGGTGAGTTTGAAAAGAAAGAGAAACAAAGGTAAGGATGCATTAAATGGTTTAAAAGCGACAGTAAAGACATTTATGATGTTACACGAATCAAAAATATGAAAAATATACAAAAATATGAAGCAGCACAACTCTTTTCAACATTAGAAATAATTACAAATGTTTTTTGAGCAGCAGTCAGCTTATTATTATCAATGTTTTTAACATTGATAATAATACGAAATGTTTCTTGAGTAAAAGTAATATCACTCCTTTCCTCAAAAATCTTTATGACCATTTATGACCATATCACAAACGTGTGGGATGATACTACATTTTTGCAATAAAGTTTTATGTCAGAAAATATAATAGTAGTATAATAAAAGTATGAGCAATAGTGACCAGTACTAATAGTATTTGGGTAATACCTCATCTTTGGTATCAATGTTGTGTTTTCAGGTTGTATGAGTAGTTTCTTATTTCCCATGTTTTGTCATCGAGTGATTTCACTGTGTACCTACATGTTCACACCTGACACTTTGGAACAAAAGTGTCCATTTTCCAGGGCCTGAAAGTGTGGGAAAAGTCACTCAGATTAAGTTTTCTCGCACAAAATTGCAACGAACTTTTTAAGGAACTAATATTGACTGACTACTATTTGACTTCTGAGCATGTCAGGTCTTGATGATTTGAATTTCTGAAGAATCAACATAGGATGTTTGTTATTTATTGTGGTATTACCCAACTGTAAACCTGTGAACCACTCACAGGTTTACCAGTCAAAGTAAAATTCATTTTATTGTGAATTGAAAGCATTTTTGATTTCCAGCTTCTCCGGGAGAGTCCATTATCATTGCACCTGAATAATAATAATCCAGCCTTTTGTGGTTGAGAGAAGAGCCACAACTGACACTGAGACACATCCAATATTCAATCAATATTTCACAATACAATAAAAATAAAGGTGCTTAAAAGGTTCATCACAGCGATGCCATAAAAGAACCATTTTTGGGTCCACAAAGAACCATTCAGTCAATGGTTCTTTGAATAACCATCTCTTTCTTACCTTTTTATAATCTGAAGATCCTTTTTTGACCACAAAGAGCCTTCTGTGAAACAGAAAGGTTCTTCAGATGTTAAAGGTTATTTATGGAACCATTTAGACAAAAAGGTTCTTCTATGGCATCCTTTATTTTTAAGAGTGTACTTACATTTGGTCCCTCTCAGTTCTAAATATTTGGTTACAGTCTTGTACCAAACAAGGTTTTAGTCTTCACCGAGAAAAAAAAAGGGTAAATAACAAATAACTCGTTTCCATAGATCACACAAAGGCTTTCTCCATTCTGCCCTTACTTTCTAATACAAATCTATGGCTACAGGTGAGGTGGGTCTTCTAACCTGGCTTCTGAGGCGCCAGCCAATCAGCGAGCGACATTTTCGCCCCCCCGACCAATCAGAGCGCCGACCCGCCCCTACTTGAACCCAAATACTTTACACAGAAAAAAAAAGCCGTCAAAGTTTACCTATAGGTCTATACGCAAACAATAACAACAATAAAAGTAGATTTAACATGTTATAAAGATTTAAAAACAAAAACATATAGATATTTTATTTATAAATCACACGTTGAAATCTTCGGGAAGGACTGGACGGGCGTGCTCAGGTGTTTGCTACCTGCTCCTTCAGCCCTTGAGAAATAAGCAGAGAGGGGAAAAGTCGATTTACCTGTAGCCCGGGTTCTGGCATCTCTCTCTCGCGCTCTGTCTTCTGTTACCTGCTACCTGCACCGACTTGAAAGTCCAGTTTCACGAGGAAGAGCCGCGGAGGAAGAGAAATATGTCACAGGAGGCAGACAGGTAAGAGTCAGGACTGCGACACAATCTTACATTACCTCAACACAAGTATCGGAACGCCACCGAGTGCCATTCTGCATTTTTACTTTCAGTAAAGTTTCATATTTTACTCATACTCTCAGAACCTTATTTTACGGTTGCATTAATAACGTTAACGGCGTATAATGTTATACAGGTTTTGTCTGGTTTATTGTGGTTTTTATTCATAAATACCACCGCATGAGGAAAGTTTTTTTGCGGTCAAAACGCCATTTTTCACGGAGGAAACACCTTGAATATAAGCTACCTGAAATTCATTCCTATTCATTTACACATCAAAGGAAAGGTTTATTTGCTACAGGCATGTTTTTACTAAAAATAAAGATAGTATTTATTTATTTATTTTTGTGCTGTATTATTTCGTTATTGTTTTTTATATGTAGATCGTTGACGATCATCCTAACGTAGAAGCGTCACAATACTACGTTTTTAGTTTTTTGTAGTTTTAATACACACAGTGTGTGCTTTATGCAGGTTTGAAAAGATTGTTTTAGGTCGATTGCTTTAATCTATGCAGTGTTCAGATCGATTGTGTCCTTCATCGTAACAACCAGGTTATTTATGTTTATGGTGATTAAAACACATTTATGTTTATAAAATAGGCAAGGTAAATGGACTGAATTGCTGTCTCTTAAGGGTTGTTGCCTGGTAATAATATGGGTCTTGCACCTCTCAGACATCTCATTTCTATGTGTCAAAGAATTACATGGAGCTTAATTCATGTGCTATTCCAATTAACCCCTTAACTGTCACTCACATTTTTGAACATAGACGTGAATGTGCCGGATGAATTTTGAGATTTAAAGTTTTCAATTGATCTATAATTTCTGATGATTTCTAAAGTGTGATGAAAAAGGCAACGAAGAAGACTTTTTTTGACAAAGGTCAGAACTCCTGTTACGATGTAGATTTTTGAGGTGCACTCTTGTCAAAAATGAATCTATTACTTTTCCTACATAATTATGAACAAAAAACAGTGGTAAAATATCTATTTAGGAGTCTTAAACCTTTCCAACGATATATAGTTTGTCATGATTAGATTAGGATTTAATTGTAATATAGTGAAGTAAACGTAGGCGTCCCACAGAGGGGACGGGTGACAGTTAAAGGGTGAATGCATGTTTAAGATGATTTAGCTCCTCACACTAAACTATAGTAAATACTTAATCACCTACACTATACAGAAATATTAAATACAAAATGTGTAATTACCTTATAACCAGAATGCATCACAAACTATTTTTCTCCTTTGTAACCTCAACATGATTTGCCTCAGAATATGACCTTGTTTTACACTGCATTCCAAATAACAAAAATGATTTCTAAGGACACTATTTAATGTCATACCATATCCTGATTTTTTATAAATGTATACATAACGCTAAAGATGAATAAGCTCAAATGTCCAACTTTACCATATTCTACCCATTCTTTTCCAGTGAAAGAGCCCACAGGAGTACATGCTCTGTGTTCACTGCTTGTGTGTACATCTCGTGTGTTTGCCAATGAATGACTATTGTGTTGTGAAGACGTCATTTTTACATTTAGAACATGTTCAGTAAACTAAAGTGAACCCAACTGAGATTTACTTTTAGATTCTGTGAATATATTTATAGCACAACATTTAAAATCGTGAATTTCTCACCCATTACTGGGGTAAAGAAATTTTGACAACTTACTTTATAACTGAACATTAACAGACAAATTAAAATAACAGAATCAAAGTCAAAGGGATACATCTGAATTTCATTTGAATTCTATGTTTTATATACAGTAAATGTTTTTAATTAAAAAATGTAATAAAAACAATAGATTATGAATCTGCTGAATTATAGATTTCACTGTAAACCTTCTGCACCAATTCTGAGGAGGCATGGTCAGTTTTTAACTCAATAAATAAAAAATTAATTAAAATTAATAAAAATTAAAAAATTAAATTAAAATTAATAAAACATGATTTGTTACCACACAAATGTCCATAAATCCCAGTTAACAAATAGACAATGGACAAGAAACCTCTTATATGAAAAATAAATAAACAAAAATAAAAATGTAAAATAAAATAATTCAGCCTCAGAACTGTTCAGATGAATCATGAACATTTAAGATGAATTTAAAAAGCATAGAGAATAACCATTCAATAAAATGTTTAGTGACATCATTTTTATAATTCTTGTGTTATTACATTTTTATTGTGGCCCCAGTGTTATTGTATATTTTTTTTTAGGTGTAGCCAAAAAACATTTTGAGACCACAGTATGTTGCTGAATATCTTGTCCATGATTCTGAAGAATGAAAGCAGCCAGATATAGATTTAATATCGTATGATATCAAATAAGGAGTACTAGAGACAGCAGTGGCACTTCCTCATGTCATGTGTCACTGCATTGTAGCTGAAGTTGTCTGTCAGGCAGTAAAATGCAGAAGGACTTCTGTCAGTGTTTGGTTGGTTAGATATGCCTGGCATCAATGCACTATACATCACACTCACAAAAGGTGCAGTGTGCAGGTTTGTTTTCATCAGTATGCAAAATAGAGCTTTTACATGAAGCTTTATCAGCGGGATCGTTTGTGTCTGTGTTTCTGTTTGCTAGTGTGCTGATATACTGTTGTGTGTCTGTGTGTGTGTCCCAGTAAGAGGCTGGTTGTAGTGGTGCCCAATGAGCCATCCTTCCACCCGCGCCGGGCCTACACCAGTGAGGACGAGGCCTGGAGGTCTTACCTGGAGAATCCTCTTACTGCGGCCACCAAAGCCATGATGAGCATCAATGGAGACGAAGACAGTGCTGCCGCCCTGGGGCTCCTCTATGAGTACTACAAGGTCAGGGACATCAGCTGAGTCTCTCACCGTCTTCACATTAATCATGTGTTCATCATCATTTATTCACCTTAATGGTGTTCGAAACTTTTCTTTCTTTGGTGGAACACAAAAAGAGAAGTTCAGCAGAATGTTCAAGCTGCTCTTTTCCATGCAATGAAAGTGGATAGTAACAGTATCAAGCTCCCAAAATAACCATTAAAGCACTATATAGTCAAAACGGATTTATGCATTTTAACTGCAACTACAAAATTTACATCCATTTGGATTACAGTTTTAACATAAACATATAAACGATAAAACGTTAGTAAAGCATAACTGAGTTGCATAAGAAAGAGAATTAAGTAATAGTACTAATAATAACCACGTTTGTGTATTTTTCATGAATAATCCAATTTATTACATGTAAACCAGTCTTATTCATTTTAACTAATTGAATTTAGCTTGTTCCACAGTTGCTACTTTTTAATTTGAATTTAAATGAATACATTTTGAAAATACGATTAAATAAAATCAAATGAATGCAAAAACGTATATACTTATTCATAATAAACTATGCCATGATTAATTTTTTGCAACTTTTGCACTATATTTCAATTCATATGACAGCTTTTTTTGTGAGGTTCAGACAGTAAAGTCCATCCAGTCCATCCTTATAATGATTTATTTTTGATTAAGATGCAAGTTTTTGATAATGATTGCAGTTTTCAGTGCATTTATGTCCCAGTGAAATTATTCTTTTTGGTATTTTGGGTAAAATGAATGTAGCAGCATTTAGAGATATCAACATGCCACATGGTTACTTTTACACTTATACTTACTTTCAATCATTTTTCATCCACAGTTTCTTGACTAATGAACAAAATCATAATTATATCATTGCCAGTGCAACCAAGTACAACTTTATAGCTTACACCTCATTAGCCAAAACATACAAGCACAGTAAAGACATGATGACATTATGCTTCTTTGCTGATCCGATATGGAAGTTACATGGCGGAAGACAATCAGGATGTTTTCAGTTTATCTCTATGTAGTGCTAAATCTCTATTCAAGCAATTATGAGTGTAACAGTGCCTACGATACTATCAGCGCTGCTGTATATTGATGTATTATCTTCTACAGGTGCCCAAAGATAAGAGAGTTTTGCCCATCAGTAAAGTGGTTGAAATGTCAGAGGAACCAGAAAAGAGGTCAGAGAAATGATTAAAGCAATGGTGAATATGGAGTTGAATAAATGGACTTATTTCAGCTTTTCATCTCTTATGCTTTCATGCTGTCTCAGAAACACTACAGTGGGAAGCTGCAGTCAGATGGAGCCGGAGACAGTGGATAATCGCGTCCAGGTCCTGAAATCAGTGCCTATTAATCTGTCGCTCACCACGGATCACCAGGACACCAAACGGGAGCAGTACAGCGTGTCTGCGGGAGAGAGCGGGAACGCTGCGGTGGTGAAGGCTGAGGCGTACACTCCTGTTTTCATGGCTTCGGGGGTTCACTACAGGACAGAAGGAGAGGAAACGATGCGGGTCATCTGTGAGCAGGCCCACTCGTTCGACACCTCGGCCGTGTGTCACAGTGGATACGGGAAGGATGACCATCGGAGTAGCCCAGATAGCACCTATGAGGAAGACAGCAATGAAGTGAGAGCAGATTGATATTTGGTGATTATGAATAATTTGTTATAAAACTTGGATTTAATCAATGGCAGATTGTTTCTTTGATGCAGAAGTACCGGCCATCGTCGCTCGGAGCCGATGACTTTATATTTGACCAGTCGGAGATGTTGTAAGTGTTTGCTTGTTTGTTATAACCAAGTGAGTTATATGGAAATAATGTACACTACCAGTCAAAAGTTTTTGAACGGTAAGATTTTTAATGTTTTTTAAAGAAGTCTCTTCTGCTAACTAAGCTTGCATTTATTTGATCCAAAGTACAGCAAAAACAGTAACGTTTTGAAATATTTTTTGAAATATGTTTCAATTTGAATATATTTTAAAATGTAATTTATTCCTGTGATCAAAGCTGAATTTTTAGCATCATTACTCCAGTCACATGATCCTTCAGAAATCATTCAAATATTCTGATTTGCTGCTCAAATTTTTTTATTATTATTATTATTATTATTATTATTATTATTATTATTATTATTATTATTATTATGTTGAAAACAGCGGAGTAGAATTTTTTCAGGTTTCTGTGACAAATAGAATGTTCAGTGTGCCTTTATCATCACTTTTGATCCATTTAAAGCATCCTTGCTACATAAACGTATTCATTTCTATAATCCCCCCCCTCCAAAAAAAAAATAAAAATAAAATTATACTGACTCCAAGCTTTTGAATGGTATAGTGTATAATGTTACAAAATATTTTTATTTCAGATAAATGCTGATCTTTGGATCTTTCTATTCATCAAAGAATCCTGAACAAAATCTACTCAACTGTTTTAAATATTGATAATATTAATAATAATACATTTTTCTTGAACAGCAAATCAGCATATTAGTATGATTTCTGAAGGATCATGTGACACTATAGACTGGAGTAATGATGCTGAAAATACAGCTTTGCATCACAGGAATAAATTACATTTTAAAATATATTCAAATACAAAGCAGCTATTTTAAATAGTAAAAATAATTCACAATATTACTGCTTTTGCTGTATTTTGAATCAAATAAATGGAGGCTTGGTGAGCAAAAGAGAATTCTTTAAAAAACATAAAAAACCTTACTGTTCAAAATCTTTTGACTGGTAGTGTACACCATTAGGCTTGTAATGTTATGACGAATCAGCTCTCACATACCTGAAAAACACGCTGTTCAACAGAGACACCTTCCAGTACACACTCGAGGCCAGCAGGTCGTTGCGGCTGAAGCAGGGTGAAGGGCCTATGACCTACCTGAACAAAGGCCAGTTCTATGCTATTACACTGAACGAGACAAGTGCCAATAAACGCCTCCGACATCCCATCAGCAAAGTGAGGGTGAGTGTGTAGGCCTGCCTTCTTCTACCAAACCGGATAATCGAATGAGCTTGACATTGTATAATTGAATTTGGGAGCTTTGATTAATAATTGGCATATGTAATTAATTTCTATTAAACATTTTAAGTGATTTTTAGCTCTAAATCAATTTGTCGATAAAACTATGATAGTTCAAAAGTTTGGTGTCAGTATGATTTTTTTAAAAGAAATTAATGGTTTTATTCAGCAAGACAAGAACATTCAATTAATCGAAAGTGACAGTAAAGACATCTATAATGTAAAAGATTTCTATTTAAAATAAATGCTGTTCTTTTGAATTTCCTATTTATCAAATAATCTGGAAAAAATGCATCAGGAATAAATAACTTTTAAAAATATATTAAACAAGAAAAGTTATGTTAATTAGTAATACTATTTCACAATAATACTGTTTTTACTGTGTTTTTGATCAAATTAATGCAGCTTTGGTGAGACCTTGAGACTTTCATCAAAACATCTTAGCAATCCCAGACATTTGAACAGTAAGGCCACGTGTCCACCAAAGTGTTTTTTTCCCCAAAGCTAGCATATTTAAAAAAAAAATTTTCAATGTTTTTTTTTAAAATGCCAGCAGCGTGACGAGCGCTGAGTCTTTTTCATGCTGAATGCTTGGGCGTTTTTCTCTCGGTGCAGAGAGTTGTAGAAAGTTCAACTTTGGATAAACTGTCATCACTGTCACTTTTTTAGTCAGACGTCCAATCACAGTGGAGGAGGGGCGGGACTAATTCCACACTGACCAACCTGTCACATGTTACTACAACTAAACAACAATGGAGGAGACGTTAATATTTCTTGTCTCAGAGTATTCATGTCTGTACCAGATGGGATTCCCAGACTACTATGAATTTTGATAAAAAAATAATGCTTGTAACATTTAATTCACGATGCATCTGCCACATTACTTCTGCGAATATTCCATATCATAGCAAGAGTGCCTGGTGTTTTCAGCTGGCTATAAACGCTTTGGTGGACACATGGCCTAACGTATGACTATATCTTCCATTCTTGTTATGGTAATAACAATACTAGGCAGCTCTTGATGTTTTGGAACAGGCATGAAGTAATTGAGTGGACTGTGATAACCTCTGTTAACCTCCTTTCTCTTATTTCCTCTATCAGAGTGTCATCATGGTTGTATTCAGTGAAGATAAGAACCGCGATGAGCAGCTCAAGTACTGGAAGTATTGGCACTCTCGCCAGCACACGGCAAAGCAGAGGGTTCTGGACATCGGTGAGGCTTCCTCTCCATTACTGAGGTCAAAGTTTAGGCTTGATCTTGGATCAGGCATTGCCAACTTACCCCAGTTCATTTAACCCAGGGCTGTCTAATCCTGCATAAGAATTATTAGAAAATAACAGGCAGATGTGTTAGAGCAGGGTTGGAAATGAAGTCTGCAGAAAGTTAGCTCTGCTCTAACACTCTTGCCTGGAAGTTTCTACTAATCCTTGATTAGCTAGTTTGGGTGTCTTTGATAAGGATTGGAGCTAAACTCTGCAGGACAGTGGCAACCAGGTGAAGGATTGGACAGCCCTGCATTAAACAGAACAGGTTGCAATAGCTATAAGTATATCAGCAGCAAGATTATCTTCAAACTGTAGTTGATGTGAAAGAGTAATTATTTTTGAATGCATCGATGCGTGAGATAGCATAACTAAAAGCATTTGTGTTCTTGTACTGATGTCGATTATGTATAATTTTTTTTCCCAAAAATCATTAACCAAGCTACTACTCAACACATTTTGGTCTGAGTCGCCCTATGACGAAAGCACGTCTTGCCTCTAAAATGGTTCATTGTGCATCCGCCGCCAGTTTGAAGACTGATGGTGCCTTACATCCCAGAAGCCCTCAGGGCTCTCAGGAGATTGGTTCCTCTTGGTTTCCCTCTGCTCAGCTAATGGGTACTGGTTGCTAAATGGCTATACACACAGATTATACACAATTTAACGAGAGAGTTTACCCTGAGATTTTTTTTTTACAGATAGATACAGGGGCCAGTTGCCTAAACACTGTCACCATGTTAAGACTGTGTCTTAAAGACTAGTTTGACTAACTAGCACTAGCAGTTTACCAAGGGGTAATCAGTCTAACTTTTCAGATTCAAATTAGACCAATCTGTGTTTTTATCCAAACTGACTTTAAAAAGTTATGACCAATCTAGTGAAAAATAAATAAACTAAAATGTATTTGAAATGAATTTATTTCATGCTAAGTATACTACAAATACATTCACATATTCATGTGCTTAATAAAAATACCCTGCAGCTGTACTTTTGGTATACTAAACTGGTATACTTAAAGTCTGCTAAATTGTAACAACTACTTCACTTTACTTTTTAAGTGCATGTACTTTATGCACTTTAATTGTGCGAAAGTAGTGCTGAGGTCCAAATAAAGATATATTGAAGTATATTTGATTGTGCTAAAGTGGAACTACTGCAAGTGTACTTTTGGTACACTTTAAACATCTAACATTTAAAGACCGATATTATTCAAAGATCATACAATCCTCATCAATAGTGACATTAAAACACATTTTAGGCTTAATATTACATTGTGCACAAGTAGTTCTCCAAATAATAAGTAGAATTTTTTGTATCAGTAAGTCTCAAGCGATATGTCAGTAAATATGTTAATAGATCTGAACTATACTTAGCATGAAATAAACATTTTACATATATTACTTTTTTACTAGGGCAGTCTTGAAGAAAAAAATTTGATGACTAACTTTTAAGACTAGTCTTAAGTAGTTTATGCAACCGGCCACAGATCTTTTTACAGAGGTAATTTTGACATGTGGACAGATTTCCTTCCTAATTGAATCTGTGGTCTTATTCCTTTAGAACCTGAAGCTAAAATTGGCCATTTTTACTTTTTTTTTTTTTGACTGTAAAATTCTAAAACAATATGTTATCTTCAAGTGCAAGGAGTCAGAAAACAATTGGTTTTCAATAAATTACAGTTATTAAGCATTACTGTGTGCTGAGAGTTTGTAAATAGAATTTAAATAGAGTACAAATAAAAAAACTGGAGTAAATTTGACTAGATTTTATTCAACACATTAACAAAAGAATCTAACACTTCAAACTTGAAAACTGGACTATAATAAATATATTCTTATAAGTCTCTTTGTGACACAGTTTTTGCTCAAGGGACTTCTTTGCGTACACATAAATGCATGCATATAAATGTGCACACACACACACACACACACACACACACACACCGCATGTGCTAAGATGCCGGTCTGAAAAGTCCTGCTTCCTCCTCCCATGTTTTTATCAAAGATGATCCCAATTGCCTCTTCTGCTATATACTCCTCCTTCAGCATGTGCATGTGTTTGTTTTTCTGTTTTTTTGCACTCCAAACTCTCTATCCTCTTGTGTTCTGTAATTCTTTGTACAAATTCTTCCTTTTATGCGCTTCCCAAAAGCTGCCATGCGATTTGCTGAGGGAAATCAGGACATAACCGTAATAAGCCATATATAGCTAAAAAGCACATGTTGTCCTACTGTCAGGAGCCATTTTTAAAGATATTTTCATGGTGCAAATGGTTGAAGAGTTATGGTAACATGAATACAGCTTGGTTGGATGTGTTGATGATGGCACAGCCAGTTTAAGAAGGTTATCCACAGCTGCATGCTTTTTTTACAATGTTTGTCCCGTTGGAGCAAGTTGGGGTTAAGTAAGGTGCAATGGTGTGAGGAGATCCCAATTATTCTCCAGCTCCATGAGTCACCCCACCTGGGATTTGAACTTGTGACCTTCAGATCACTAGCCCAGCTTCTGATTCAAGTTAAATGAGAGAAGAAAAAAAAACATAAGGCCCAAAATTGTTGGAGTCCACCTGGCGTGGGGCAGCTATGAGTCCAAACAATTCACGTCTTATTCTCAGCCTTGTCACACCTTGAGAGAACAGTCATCCTGAGCCTGTTGTTTCTTGTCCTCCCCTCATCTCCAGTAATCAGACGCTCTGCTATGCCCTTTGTCAAGATTTGGCCCCAAGACTTTCACAGCCTGGGAGCACCCTGAGGGAATATTTGAGTCTTGATGGCAGCTATCTTTGTCTTAAACCCTGCTCTCTTAGATGGGGCAAAAATAGAGGAATGTTTTGTTGATGCACTTCAAGGAGAGCTTTGCGAAGAAAGTGATGGTAGATTGGTGAAGTGGACAGACCTTTGGGCACATGGTATACGGTAGTATGCTGAAGCCAAATAGAGGAGACAGTGACTGAAACCTGACACCTGCACAGTTGGGATTTGAATAGCAGTTGAGGCTAAGGATTGTTCCTCAGGCTTGGGGCCATGTCACTAGAGCTGGCATCTGAATGGGGCTATTTAACGGGGGGAGCTCGCTTACGGGCATCGTCGGGTGTGCTTGGTAAACCACCCAAAGGAGATCCATTGGGAAGGGTTTCGGCCTTCCTAATCCCCAAGTTACCCCAAAGTAAGACAGGTGTTGGGTTTACTAAACATAGACATAACAGCCCCTGTAATGACAGCTTATTAAATTACAAAGAACTTCGGAACTGAAGAAAGAAAGTCTAATTAACATAGGAAATCACCACTAAAAACTACCACTCATACCTAGGGTTAAGGATTTGAACAGATTTTGTTTTGAGTCACAACAGTCTTTTTAAACATTGAAAATGCAGTTGACGAACACAACGTTTCTATGATGAGCATGTGTGTTACCTGTTGTATGACAATGAATGACACCTTAAATCATGTGGCTAGTTGTGCAAATGTTTGCTATTTGATTTCTAAGTAATCTAATACTTTTAGTAAGGCTGCCCCCCTAATAGTTGACTAGGTTAGTCGACGAAAAAAGGCTTAGTTGACTAAAATTGTATTAAGTTAGTCGCAGAAAAAAATGGTCTGTGTCTGTGATGGACAGATCGTTAATGACTGGTCCTTGAGGTAATTACAGTATATACAAAACGGTTGCCATTGAAACATCATTGATACAAGTAGTAGCAACTTAACACAGCCACTCACTCTAACTTTAACCTAGATAAATTTATGTTATTAGGTGCATATCCAAGTGTTTGTGTGGAGTGTGGAAGCTGTTAGCGAGCTACTGCATGACATGGAGGTGCTGGCGCGATCACTTGCATTTGTTTTCTGATAGCAGTGGAAACAACTTAAAATACGCTGTAATTTTTGCTCATACAGATAAGAGTAATACATCATTCAAAACTATAAAGGTTTTTACTTTTATATCAATATCAATATCAATAAAGGTTGTGCTTTTGTAAAATAAAGAAAACAAACAGGATGCACTTTCTGCTGTCTCGGTCTCCGTGAACTGGAGCGCGTCACAAAAATGAACTGAAACTCAGTGTATGGGATTCTTGCCTCACAGACATGAGAAATATATCTATAGAAAGCTTGAAATGTCTACTTTTAAACAAACCAATTCAAATCAAAAACAAATATTCTCTCATTACGTAATCCGTATGAAAGGTGTATTTCTTTCTGAAGGCACGTCACTGTACAACTTCATCTTTGCCGCCGACATACTGACTCAGAAAACACTAGTATATTAATAAACAATTAAAATATCTCCTTGCTATTTTTACCGACACATTCATAGTCATTACTTTTGCAGGTGCTTTGTGGCAAGCTTTATGCTAGCTTTATTCCACTTGAAAGTGGAATAGGATATAGCCTATATTAAAGGCCTTCTAAGTATATATTCAAGTAATTAAAGTAATAAACATTCGATTAGTCGACTAATGGCTTAAATCTGGGGCATCTTTTATTCTATAATACTTTTTCCTATATTTTCCTAATGACTTTTTCCCCATAAAAAAGAAAAATATATTAATTAATCCAGCTTTTTTTCCCGTTAGAGCAGGCGCGGCCATTTGTAAATGTTATGGGTCTGGCTTCCGGTGTCATTTTGCGTCCAGCTATTTTTAGCTGTACAAAACAGCTTGTTTTGCTGCTTGATATTGCAAATATATTTTCCTAATGACTTTTTCCCCATAAAAAAGAAAAATATATTTTATAGTTTTAATCCAGCTTTTTTTCCCATTAGAGCAGGCGCGGCCATTTGTAAATGTTATGGGTCTGGCTTCCGGTGTCATTTTGCGTCCAGCTATTTTTAGCTGTACAAAACAGCTTGTTTTGCTGCTTGATATTGCAAATTGGTGTCTTACCATATTATTTTAATGTATTATCTTAATCATGAACACACTGGTTTGTAGTGCAAACAGTTTTACCATTTACTGCACATTGTTATTTTTCTCATTATTTTCCTACAGCGGCTAATGAACCGGAAGTCTTGTCTATAGGCTTACTTCCGTGTTGAAGAATAAGGTGGATAGGCTTCTGTATTAGCACTGCATTTTTCATATACTTTATTTATTTATTACCTGGGGATGACTTGAAAAACACACATAAACCATATATTGTTGCAATCATAAAAACGTTTCTGCTTTCTGCTTTTTATTCGACTTCGCAACACTGATAGCTGGATGTCTTTGTACGGATTTCCTGGCATGTCACAAGTTATTACTTCTATGAGTCTGTTTTGGACACTCTGTGTGAGAGCGCCCTCCGGCTTCGAGTATGAATGAAACATACATTGCATGAGAGTGTTTAGAGCTCCATGATGTTCACATCGCCTCATTCTGGATATGAATAAAACGTGAGGTCATGCAAAGACTATCTTGTCTCTTTGCATTTAAATCTAGATTTATACACACTGGCCATTAAAAACCTCTACTAGAGCTCCATGATGTTCACATTGCCTCATTCTGGATATGAATAAAACGTGAGGTCATGCAAAGACTATCTTGTCTCTTTGCATTTAAATCCTATCTTGTCTCTTTGCATTTAAATCTAGATTTATACACACTGGCCATTAAAAACCTCTACTTGCCCGAAAACATGTGGGGGACGGATTTATGTTTTATTAAAAGCACGTATCCTATGCCCATGGCTTAAATGAACAACTATTAATTGACTAGAAAAATCTTTACTGAGGGGCAGCCCAAGACTTTTAGCCTGGTGGACATCAAAACAGACACTTAGAAAGTACCAGTCAAGAATTTAAAGTTAACAGCTGTAGCTAAACTAGCATAGACAGGCTGACTCTAGCCATTGAAACTGTTATGAGATCACCCGTCCTTAATGTAAATCTATAAAGTAATGGCGTTTAGGCAGAATCACAGACATGCTTAAAGTGTGAGTGGTCATAAATGGCCTATAAAGCGGCTACTAAAAAAAGCATATGTTTGTTTACATAAACAGATAAGAGTTATCTAATAGGGAAGGGTGCTGTGTTATGTACACTCAGCTTATCAGTCTTAAAACCACTTGCATTGACATTGTTTTAATTTCGCCATTCTCCGACACTCGCCAGAGCTGTTCGTACATTACTCCCAAAATTTAATTGTACACCATAGAAATTGTACATGCCTCTACCGCTGCAAGCATCAGTCTGTAGGTGAATTGCATGCTGGTCTGGACTGGTTTACGCAGTTCTGGTCTAGTGCTAGTGGTGCATAGTTGTAAACTTAGTATCTAAAACACAACATATCCTGGTTTGCTTTGTTTTTATTTCCAGCAAGTTCGAGAACTGACTTTTCCTGTTCTCTCTACAGCTGACTACAAAGAGAGCTTCAACACAATTGGGAATATTGAAGAAATCGCTTACAATGCTGTGTCTTTTACCTGGGACGTGAATGAGGAGGCCAAGGTAAGTCATCCAGCACTAAGACTTTGTGCTCACAGTTCTGATGTGGCACTGCCAATTTACAATCAATACCTCCTCCAGTGTGTGTTTTGGGTTTATAGACATCCTGCTTGCATCAATGGTCATCGTGGATGATGAAGTGGCAGGTGTAGTTGTTTAACTCAACCAAAGGTTCAGTTTTCAGTCCGACTACATTAGTGCATCTATGATTTTTTCTCTCATTTAGGTGCACTACCACCATTGTGTGTGATACACAAAATGTTATTGAGAAACAGGGTGGAGTGTTACGATATCTGATATGTGTATTTTACACGCCTGTTGTTGAACATGCCCCAAGAGCCTTGTATAGCCTGATGTTTGATTCCCATCTATTAATTTAAACCTCTATTTTCTCCTGGGTTTCGGGTTTCATCTGTATGCTACCGAGAGTAGGAAATAGCCCAGGTCTGTGTACCAAACGCACACAAACCCGAGTCCAGATCCTCCCAGCCTCACAGGCAAAGTCCTGCCCTCCTATTGTGGCTCTTCTGTTGCAATACAGCTCAGTTCAAACACTCGCCTCTGGAGTATATTCAACTAAACACTCTGCGCAAACATTTGCTTTATCGAACCAACTCACTCTGGTAAAACCTATTAATGTGGACTATGTGATGTCTCAATGCAGCCGCCCTTGAAAGGATATTTAAGCGTTTTTTTTTTTAGTCCAATCTCATGTAAAAGCATGCATTGGGGTGTGAAATGCTCTTGGTTTGATCTGATAAGCATCTCATTCTCTGACCTAACATACTCTTGACTTTTATTACAAGCCCCTTTAAAGCTCTTCTCATCAGGCTGGAGTGAGGGAAGCCATAAACTGAGTCTCCATGAGCCATTGATCTGTGAGGTGGAAATTACGTCCTTGTTGCAGTGTTGAAGGGCTCAGTTTATTTTACGAGTGGTCCACAGCTGTGGACCATAAGACTCTTATGCTGCCTGAGGCTGCATTTATTTAATCAAAAACACAGGAAAAACAGTAATATTGTGAAATATTATTACAATTTCAAAAAAGTGTTTTCTATTTGAATATTTTATAAAATGTAATTTATTTCTGTGATGCAAAGCTGAATTTTCAGCATCATTACTCCAGTCCTCAGTGTCACATGATCCTTCAGAAATTACTGTAATATGATGATTTGCTGCTCAAGAAACATTTTTATTATTATCAATGTTGAAAACAGTTTTGCTGCTTCATATTTTTGTGTAAACCATATTTTTTTGCAGTATTCTTTGATGAATATAACATTTAATTTACAGTATTATTTGACTTAGAAATCTGTCATGTATTTACTGTGACTATTGATCAATTTAATGCATTCTTGCTAAATAAAAGTATTAATACAAAAAAAAAAAAATCAAATTAATCGGACTGACCCAAACATTTCAACAGCAGTGACAGTGCAGTGAATGCCAATTCTAAACCAATCCGAATGAGCCCAGTTAGATTTCTATCAGAGTTAAATGTTTTGGACAAAACATTAAGTCATGCTTTTCATGATTAGTCATGCTACTTAGAGGGTTCTCTGGTGGCATCTTAGAAATGAAAGGTTTTCCTATTCCTTGTGAGTGTATAATTCATATAAAGTGCTCCAATTTAGTTTTCATGCATGTTTCACCTGACGATGGCCTCCTCCTTGTCCTCTGGCATTGGTAATGGTTGATTATATGAAACTGTTAATAACTAACCACATAAATGTTTAGTGAGCAAGACTCTGTTTCTAAACCTTTGAGGAGTCAGAGGCTGAAAACTGCTTTGGAATTGAAAATAAAAGATGACGTTTAAGATTAAAACTTGGTCTTACATTACTATAAAACTATTTCCTTTAACGGGAAGATTTAGTATTCTGTGCAGATGAAACTACGTAGTGGTTAGTGTGCAGTCTGAGCGTTGCTTTCCGTAGCAGTGGTACAGATAGACGTGTTGAGGCAGGCACCTGTTTTGCGTGTGTAGGTGGATGGTGGGTGAAAAACAAGGTGCACTTTCAACGGACTGCGTAGGTCAAAACGGAACAAGCTGTTAGAAAATATGAATATGGCAGTTCTTATGCAACAGTCTGTTACACGTGAATTTAGATACCTATATTACTGTATATGTGACCATGGACCACAAAACCAGTCATAAGCGTCAAGTTTTTGAAATTGAGATTTATACATCATCTGAAAGCTGAATAAATAATCTTTCCATTGATGTATGTTTTGTTAGGACAATATTTGGCCGAGATACAACTATTTAAAAATCTGGAATCTGAGGGTGCAAAAAAAAAATCTAAATATTGAGAAAATTGCCTTTAAAGTTGTCCAAATGAAGTTCTTAGCAATGCATATTACTAATTAACAATTAAGTTTTAATATATTTATGGTAGGAACTATCTTCATGGAACATGATCTTTACTTAATATCCTAATGATTTTTGGCATAAAAGAAAAATCAATCATTTTGACCCATACAATGTATTGTTGGCTATTGCTACACATATACCTGTGCTACTCAAGACTGGTTTTGTGCTCCAGGGTCACATTTATCATAACAATCTCCCACAGCACCCCAGTGGCAGAGAGCTTTGCACTGACAGACACCACTATAACATGCTTGTTTTCATAACATGAATCTTCATGTGGAGCTGTTTTTGTCTTGTTCTCTGATTGGTAGATCTTCATCACGGTGAACTGTCTGAGCACAGATTTCTCCTCTCAGAAGGGGGTTAAGGGTCTTCCTCTGATGATACAGATCGACACCTACAGCTACAACAACCGCAGCAACAAACCCCTGCACAGAGCCTACTGTCAGATCAAGGTCTTCTGTGATAAGGTGAACCTTGACCTTTAACCTTTGAACCTATGCATATAGTATTCCAACATATGCGGTGCGTCCGAAATCGCATACTGAGCAGGTACTACAGTTGAACCTGAATTTACTTCACGACCGTTAAAAAAAAAAAGAAGTTCTATATAGTATGAATATGGGTAGTAAGAATAAATTCGGACGTACTACATCCACCATGTTGTTACTGTCACATGACCTACCTACGTCAGTTGCGTCGCTTCACAGACATTCATAAATCCTCTCCCGTGGCCTCATGGGATAATAAAGTATCCATCGAATGCACACTTCAGAATCCGGATGGAAGAAGTAGGTCATCCGAGTACTTTTCGCCTACTATTTTTCGAATACTATGAATTTGGACATACTACTCTCCTCACATACTATTTTTCGCATGCTATAAAGTAGGGAAGTGTGCGATTTCGGATGCAGAGATTGTGTATCTGTGGAAGCAGTTGTGGAGATTTAAAAGGAATAGTTCACCCAAAAATGAAAATTTGCTGTTAATTTTCTCACCCTCAGACCATTCAAGATGTAGGTGACTTTTTTTCTATAGTAGAGCAGTAAAGATATTTAGCTGAAACTGTGGTCCTTGGTGACTCATAAAAAAAATCATAAAAAGTCAATGGCTACCATCACCTTGAGAGGCAAAAATCACATACAGGCAACACAAAACTAATCCCAGTGGCTCCTGATGATATATTGAGATCTTGTGAAGGTAAATGATCAGTCTGTGCAAGAAACTGAGCATTATTTACAACATTATGACCTGTAATCTATAGACTCGGGCAAACTAAGTGCATTCACAAGTCTGGTGTGCAAACTTCTTTACTGTCCTGAGAGTAAGTAAATTAACAGCAAATTTTCATTTTTGGGTGAACTGTCCCTTTAAGACAGCCTCATTGTGTTTATAATCACACTCTTGCAAACTATTCTGACTCAAACTTTCAGGGAAATATTTTTTTAAATAACGACTGAATAAGTTATTGAAAGTTGGTTTAGTTTGTTTATAACCTATGCTTAGCTTACTCTTTAAATTCAGTAGTAATAGAGAGTAATAGAGCAGTAATAGAGATCTTCAATGATGACATATTTTTTTAGGCCAACCTAGATATTCGTATAATCCTGGTTCCCTCCACAAAAATCCAAAAGTATTTTTTTATCGGCTTGTGGATTATTGCAGAAAATAATCTCTAACAAGATTATGATGATTATGGTGACTACCAAGAGTTTATGATTCTTACATATTTTGTTTGTCATGATAATCTTCACAAATGAACAGAGCTTTTATGAATTTCAATGCCCATATAATACATAAACATATAATCGCCAGGATTTAAAGAGAAAGCTAAGCATAGGTTGTAAACAAACTAAACCAACTTTCAATAACTTATTCAGTCGTTATTTAAAAAAATATTTCCCTGAAAGTTCGAGTCCGAATAGTTTGCAAGAGTGTGATTATAAACACAATGAGGCTGTGAAAGCGACTAGTGATCAGAGGAGTTTATCTGTTCAGTGTGAGGATATTTAATGTCCCGACAACCTCTGCAGTCACATTTAGACACTTGTTATCAACCACCTTTTTCAAGACAAGTAAAAGCTTAAAAAAGGGGTATCACTGATGCATTTTATGTCGTAGAAGACCTTAAAACCCATTCAAAATCCCATTGACTTCAGGACGATGTAACCAGTAGTGCTAAAATGCTTGAATGATAAAATGCTTCTGGGTTTTGGCCTACAAAAATGCATCATCCCTGCAGCACTCTATATGCATTATCACTTATTTTAATAAGCAGTGAAGGGCTGTTACCTAGTGGGTCATTAGACATCTTTCATGGCGTGTTTCTGGTCTACAAACTCAGTTACTGTAGCGCCACCTTGGGGTTGTTAATTATTGTTACTTTTCACAGTCCTCAGAGACATGCTAGTGTTTCTAATTTCTCTTTTCTCTGTCATCCTGTCTGTGTTTGTGCGGCTCAGGGAGCAGAGAGGAAGATCAGAGATGAGGAGAGGAAACAGAACCGCAAGAAGACAAAAGGTCTGACTGAAAGTGTCTCCAGTTCATAAAAAAATAAGCGTAAAAAGAACTGAAGAAATGATTTGAGAAACAATTATTTTTCCTGTTTTGATGATTTCTTATTGAGATATGAAGTTTGCCCATTTTTTTGAAAAATAAAGAGGCTTTAGTTACATCACAGCCATGTGCTATAATTGCTAGTGGCAGGTGGTATTGGGTAGCATTAGATTGGACAGAAACCAGTATGAGTCACCTTTATTATCATCAATAACAGTCATTCTTACATGTACAACTGACATCATCTCATCAGGAAAGGATGGAGGCGTCGGGCCGGTTTCCGTCCCGAAAAAATGCGACGCCACCTTCTTTAAAACGATGACTGATTTGGATGCCCAGCCGGTT
Organism: Sinocyclocheilus anshuiensis; assembly: GCF_001515605.1. Classification (NCBI taxonomy): domain Eukaryota; kingdom Metazoa; phylum Chordata; class Actinopteri; order Cypriniformes; family Cyprinidae; genus Sinocyclocheilus; species Sinocyclocheilus anshuiensis. Next base: position 1,797,066 of record NW_015555730.1, read on the forward strand.
CTCTTCATCCCGGATGTGCACTTCGGGAACTTACAGAGGGCAGGCCAGGTATTAATTAGTCAGTCTGAAAACACACTCAATGACCAGATCACAAGCTCTTTTGTGTTGAAGAACTGTCCTGAAGACATCCGGAGGTCCGTCGTGTGTCTAACGAGACTGAAACTTATTAGAGAGCGACTGACCTTTCAGAACCCGACAGGAAAGGTCACGCTTGCCTTCCTCATGTGTGTGTCTTGGATACTTCGGTGACATTTGTTTATCAGGAGGAGTGATATCTGCTGAACTGGTCATTGGAGTGTCTATTTTTAGGCTCGTTCTGAATGTTACAGAGGTGTTTGATTATGAATGTCTACAGGTAATAAACCTACAAACGTTTGTACACAACTCTTCGCAGGTGTTTGCATTTAATACAGAGGAAATTGAACGCGAAGGGTGAGTTTGATCTTTCTCTCAGTATTCATACACAGATAATAACGAATAAAATACACATATGTATAAATAAATCACAAAAAAAAAAAAAAGAATAAATATGTACAGGTGTGCTATAGATAAAATAGAATATGAATAGAATATAAAAAAGTTGTAGGGATGTACTAGGATGCAGGGTGATAAATAAGTATACGGTTATTGCACAATAGGAGAGCATTTACCTGTTCATGAGGTAGATTGCCTGGGGATATTAATATTAATAAGATAATCTTATAACTAAGTGAACATCACATCAGCTCATAATTAACTACTAGCACTGATGCAATAGTAGATTACACAGATCCTCGAGAATATTTATTAATAAAAGTGACGATCAACACTCATGTTTAATAAAAAAAAAAGATTAATTGTAAAATTGTAGTGGTATTACCTCCATAACATGAATCATATTTAATTGCTGGTAATTATATTTATAATTAATGATTTAATTGTCTGGTTCAGGTATATTATTTACAGTAAAAGTATAATACACATTCACTTGAAAAAGTAATTTGATCACATTTTAACTGTATACAAATTGGATATAAAATACATTGTTTACATATAATATTCTACACATCAAACATTTATAAATAGTACTTAAAGTATTGAAATAGTCACATAGCACTCGAAAAGGACAAATTAATTGTGTATTTTGACATTTCTAATCTATACTCTCAAATTTTTTGAGATGTCAATAATAAAATGTAACGATTGTAATTAAGGGGGTCAATTAATGACAATGTTTTCAGCTAAAAATGAAACGTTTTATACACTTTGGCCATTCATTTACATGACAATGCTGTTTTGGGGGACTTGCAAACTTTTGTAAACGGGTTGCAATGTGCACTTTTTAAAAAATGATACAGTTATCATCTCTGTGTGAACTATGAAAATGTGAATTTGTAAAACAATTTGTTGTATATCCTTGTGTAAACGTACCCTTAAAGTACACGGTTATTGCTGTTTCCTGTAATAGTGATGTAACTGCGTTCAGGTTTAGCTGGGCTGCTGAGAGGAATCTGATCATGTGATTGGTCAGTTTGTGTTTGTGTTAGGAGTGTGCTGGTGAAGAGGATGTTCCGGCCGTCTGAGGACGACTTCTGTCCACCGCCCCATAAACAGCTCAGAGAGGAGACACAGAAGAGAGGTCAGAGCTCATACATACACACACACATCTGCAGCTGAAGAACCCCATCTCACAGGGAAATCGAACTGCTTTGCAAGGTGAATCTGTATGAGGAGAATTGTACGAAACATTTTTAGAAAAAAGGAAACATCAACATAATGTACAAATGAGATTGTAGGGATAAATTAGCCACCAATTCGCCAAAAGGTAAAATAGTTGAGATTATTATAGTATTTTCTGCTCTGTTTCACAGAACAGTTTCAAGACACCCACACAGGACATAAACATTTCTTGAGAAAACAAGAAAATGTTTTCCTAAAAATAAAAAAATGATCATTTTCCCTGAATATGTTCTGTAGGATTCTATTGTTGGGAAGTCATTTTCTGAAAAATTTGGTCTATTTGGTGTTGGTTGTAGCAAAATAAATAAATAATAATAATAACAATATATACATATTTCATAAAAAATATTTACAATATTTCAAACTATTTGTTAACTATATTTTAAATGAATACAGCTATGGGAAAAAATAAGAGACCACTTGAAAATTCTCAGTTTCTTTGGATTTACGATTTTTAGTTATGTATTTAATTCCGTAAACTACTGATGACAATTCTTCCCAATTTTAAATCAAAATGTCATGTAGAGCATTTTTTTTGCCCCGCATAAAATGACAATTGGTCAAAATAAGAAAAAAAGATGCCATGTTTTCAGACATGTTTATATTCATCTTTAGACAACACAATAACAATGTTTTAACTTCAGAAGAGTTAAGAAATCAATATTTGGTGGAATAACCCTGATTTTCAATCACAACAAATGAAAACATTTGTTTATTTTAATTTTTTGGCCAATTGTCATTTTCTGCAAAAATGACAAAAAATACATGAAAAAGCTACAATATTTTTATTTGAAAGAAATGTTATCAAACCTTTATAGAATAAAACAAATATGAACATTTGGTTACACTTTACTTGAAGGGGTGTGCATAAGACTGACATGACACCTACATAATCATGACATGACACATGTCATGAATATGAAGGTTTTTTATGCATGTTTATGACAACTGTCATTAAGTGTCATTCGCTCAGTTATGTAATTTTTAATGCAAAGATGACATTGTTTGAGATGTCTTTGTTATGGGCTATGGTTAGGGGTAGGGGTAGGGGTAGGGTTAGGTTAGGTCAAATAATGTCATATTTGCATTACAAATGACATAACTGAGCGAATGACACTTAATGACAGTTGTCATAAACATGCATAAAACCTCCTTCACTTCAAGTAAAGTGTTACAGTACATTTTAGTCAAACCCATACCTAGTGAATCCAGTAAATCCAGAAAAGCTGAGAATTCTCTTCAGTTTTTCCAGAGCTGTATGGGGTGATTGTACTTTACTGTTTTATTTTCATGTGCAGCAGCACTGAATTCCCACTGCTCTGCTCATTACATTCTAAAGACTGCATGGAATTTGAATACAATGTGGACTTCAAATGAAAACAAACTATGACCTAATTAAACCCAGTTACTCTGACACTAAGCAGAGGTTGTGTTTTTACAGTGCTGCTGTATGTGAGGAAGGAGTCTGATGAGGTGTTTGACGCTCTGATGCTGCGGATGCCCACTCTCAGAGGACTCATGGATGCAGTGAGTATCTACTCGAAATTACTGCTTAATAGAGGTGCAAAATGATGCAAAAATGCATCAATTCAGTGCAAAGATTCATTTATTCAAAGTAATGAAATCTAAGTGAATACTGAACAAATTTCCAAAGATTTCTAGATTGATCAGATCATTGCCGATGTGATGACTGATAATATGATTTAGTGATGATTTCTTTTATATCGACAGATTTCAGAGAAGTACGGTGTTCCTATCGACAGAATGGCCAAGATTTACAAGAAGAGCAAGAAAGGGTACGTGATTTCTTGAAAAAAAAAAATGAAAAAAAAAATCGACATCATGAGAGGACATGTTAGATTCAGATGATGGCTAATAAGCCTGTTGTGATTTTGTTTCTTCTCTCCGTTGCAGGATCCTGGTGAACATGGACGACAATATCATCGAGCACTACTCCAACGAGGACACATTTATCCTGAGTATCGAGAACTACGCAGATGCTTACAAAATCACATTAACGGAAATATGAACACCAGCACATGCATTTCTAACATTCAGTATGTTTAAGCTAAAAGACTTCAGCCTGGTCAGATTCAGCATCAACTGTCCTTAAATTGAATTGACATCCGCTAAAGCTGACATACCTCATTTTTAAGAGACCTTAAGTATGATTTCTAATGGTCAATTGGAGTTTCAGTGCATCCCAAACATGTCCACATGGATGGAAAGACTTTTGCTATCTTTGGCTTCACTTTTAAGGACTATTTCACATTTCACTTGATTTTGGAGACCACCATCAGATTCCTGCCTGTTTCAACTGTTCCTTCCGAAGGATTTCACTGGAGTGGAGTGAGATGAAATACACAATCTTTTCATCACATCAAAATGCTGTGCATACAGTGTGTATATTCAACAAAAGCAAGCATCCATTGGAATTATAATGCTAAGATACATTTGCTTGCAGCAAAAATATGAATTTGGGACTTCTCTGTAGAGTTCAAGACTCCGCAGAGCGACTTATCTGTGAAAAGTGTCCAGTACTGTCAATGTTATTTTTGCGTGTGTGTATTATGTCGCCATTAATATTATTGTGAACGTTAGCTTGGTAGATATGATTTAGCTTCTTACTGACTTTTTTCTGATGCAAAAAGAAAGCTATTTTTATGAGACTGTGCCATTTCAAGTTTTTTTGTGTGCTTAATAGAGCAAAGCAGGAAACATGTATAAATACTTTAATGTTTAACTGTACAGTACCGCATTTGATCAAAGTTCCATTGGTTTCAAATGCAAAAGATTTCACGACCTTTTGGAGATCTGAACATGGATCTTCACATTAACAGCAGAGGTTTTTCCCTTTTGCATCAAAATACGAGTGTCTCTCACAGTTTTTGTCATTATTTTTGAAATAACTGTGCGGTCTTAAAGTCTGGTTCATTTCTAGTGTTTGTGTGTAACATTAACTGTAGTGCAGATTCAGTTGATCGGCACCATTTTGAACTGTTGTAATGTTTGAAAATCATCGTCTTCCAAACGAAATAATGTAAAAGGGCACTTCAGAAATAATCATTTGTATGTAAATAAATGCATTTTTATCAAGATTTGATTGGTTTTTCACACTACAATTAAAGGGATTGTTTACCCAAAATTTGCTGAAAATGTACCCACCCTCAAGCCATCCAAGATATAGAGGAGTTTGTTTCTTCATGGGGTGAAATGTAGCATTGCATCACTTGCACACCAATGGATGCTCTGCAGTGAATGGGTGCCGTCAGAACGAGAGTCCAAACCGCTGATAAAAACATCACAATAATCACACCACTCCAGTCCATCAGTTAACGTCTTGTGAAGAGAAAAGCTGTGATTGTAAAGCAAATCCATCAAGACAATTTAAACTCCATAATCCATAATAACACTTCCTCCAGTGAAAAAGTCCATCCACTGTAGTTCTCTCACATCAAAATCAACAAACATATTTGTTTAGAGCTGTTATGGCCTGTAAATGGTGTTTGATCTGTGCAGATTTCTCTCCCGATTCAGACGAGACAAAATTTGAAGCAATAGTATGGACAGAGTACTAATTTTTATTTTGTGTTGTTAAAAATGTGTTAAAGATGGATTTGCTTCCTACAAACACGCAGCTTTTCGCTTCACAATGTGTTAACTGATGGACTGGAGTGGTGTGGATTATTGTGATGTTTTTATCAGCTGTTTGGACTCTCATTCTGATGGCACCCATTCACTGCAGAGCATCCATTGCTCCAAATCTTTTCAGATGAAGAAATAAACCCAACTACATCTTGGATGGCCTGAGGGAGAGGACTTTTTTTTCACTTTTGGGTGAACTATGCCTTTAACCCTGGATTAATAACCTCTTATATTCATGTAATTCATTTTTAATATTCATGTAAGACCATCAGACACCAAAACATTTTTTTACACAAGATTTTTATTTATGATATAACCAAAACAGATGCCTGCGTTCATAATATCTACACTCACACAATGTACAGGTTACCATATAAAATCTACAAAATGATGACGACAAACATTCAGTTAGATAACAGTTGTACAGCTGATAGAACACTGTTTGTTTTGCCATATATATTAATCGGTGTTTGGCACTTGACCACATGTTGCTGTCTTCTGTGGTTTAGAAATGAAATGCCAGATGCTAAATAGTTTTTACAAAGGAGAACCTACAAACATAAATGATCCGTTTTGAATTCAAGCTCCTTCGTGAGCTGTTCTTATCAGCATGTGGCTGAGGAAAGTTTGATCATTACAAACCTCGACTTCACAGAAACCGCAGAGAGTTTCCGATGGCTATCCATCTTTACATGTGATCCCTCAGATAGGATGTGGTTTGCATGTGAGCGAGTGTTTGTGCATTTATAAATGGACTATAGATAAAAAGCATATGCCATCCATTTACACAGTCCCTTGCATTTAAAACCCTGAGGTTGTGTAAAAATATTCTTACACATTAATATTTTACACTCCAGTTGTCATGTCACTGACTCATCAGACACCAAAACATTTTTCTTTCTTAAGATTTTTATTTATGATATAACCAAAACAGATGCCTGCGTTCATAATATCTACACTCACACAATGTACAGGTTACCATATAAAATCTACAAAATGATGACGACAAACATTCAGTTAGATAACAGTTGTACAGCTGATAGAACACTGTTTGTTTTGCCATATATATTAATCGGTGTTTGGCACTTGACCACATGTTGCTGTCTTCTGTGGTTTAGAAATGAAATGCCAGATGCTAAATAGTTTTTACAAAGGAGAACCTACAAACATAAATGATCCGTTTTGAATTCAAGCTCCTTCGTGAGCTGTTCTTATCAGCATGTGGCTGAGGAAAGTTTGATCATTACAAACCTCGACTTCACAGAAACCGCAGAGAGTTTCCGATGGCTATCCATCTTTACATGTGATCCCTCAGATAGGATGTGGTTTGCATGTGAGCGAGTGTTTGTGCATTTATAAATGGACTATAGATAAAAAGCATATGCCATCCATTTACACAGTCCCTTGCATTTAAAACCCTGAGGTTGTGTAAAAATATTCTTACACATTAATATTTTACACTCCAGTTGTCATGTCACTGACTGCACACTGATGAAACGTACAGTATGCATAGACAAACACTGGATAAACACACAAGTACTCAAAAAGCATCACATACACACCACATACACACACATATTCATCCTGAAATGTACAGAATGTCCCAGTAGATGCAGAGAATACATTCAGTTTGAGGTGTACAACGTGCAAAATGATTTGAGCCGGATACAAAAATAAAGAGCTTAACCGAATACTAAGGCCAAGATTCAGTCAAATATGAATAGTACTTGAACTAGGCGCTCGTGCTAACCTGTAGTATTTGTTCACAGCCGATGGTGTGGGCAGGAGATTGACTGAATCGAGGTGTGGATAGAGTAGAAAGTGTCTGGAAAGCTTGAGGTGAATGTGTCGGCTGGTGTCTGGCAGTAAATGCATGTGGCAAGGTCTTTGCTGTTCACTGTCCTACATACATATGCTTTTACTGCACAAATGATTATTTGAAACAAAAGAAAATGTCATATTTCAATAATAACAGCAGTTTCAAACATTTTTTTTTTTTTTGTGGTGTGATAAATTCTCACTTAGCCATCACGTTAAACCATACATTATATATCTACAATTTTTTTTTGTTTAATACTTTTTAATGTTTCTTCTCTTTTGAAGCAGCAAGATCAATATTATTGTTGTCCCTATGAAAATATTTATTTGTTTTATGATATTGTCCAACGTTTTGCTTACTGTCAGTCCTATGCAGTGAGTATTAATGTTTAAAAAAGTTTTTTTTTTTAAAGAATTATTATTATTATTTTTATTTCTCCTGATGCTCATTAAAGGAGCACCATCACGATAAAACTCGACCCCATCCGCCCTTTTCTATCACAAGCTCTAAAATCATAATGCAAGAGAAAAAATTCAAGTAAAAAAACTGATATGTCGCCCAAGTGACTCTCTTTTAAATAGATGTTTGTACTGAATGGAACTGAAATACTAGGAACACTAGGAATGACATTTGTTTGTGTAAAATGATTTAATTGATTAAATTCTTAAATAAGCTATATTTTGCTGTTTCGAAAGTTTGACAAAGTGTCACATTATCTGGTGCATTTTGCACACTTGGAAAATTTAGCTTTGACTCCCTCTCTGTTATTATTTAAAGCTCTTTTCGAAGGGGTTTTATTTCAGTACCAAAAGCTTACAACAGGATGTGATGTCACTTGCATCACTGCCTGTTGTGTTAAATCGCAAAAAGCCTTATATGAGGAATTCAAAATACAGAGAGACGCATGAACACAAGCTTCTTGTGTTTGATCTCTGTATGTCCGGTTCTCACCGTTACCTGATCTGTGTCTGTGGGGAAATAAATTTCTCATGCGTGGTGTTCAGCGGGAAACCCACAGACACTGAGATAGGGCTGTGGTTTTGGAGTCCATGCTCTGCTGATATTTGAAGGAAAGCGAACACAGAAAGACTTGCGGAAGAGAGGTTGTGACTGCTGATTCACTGTCCCGCAGTGCTGGGGTCGCACTGCAACAGTCGCACGATGGACGGGTCGCTCTTTGCACCCTCCACAAACTCTTCGAGTGACAGCTTACCTGAGGGGCAACACAGGGTTTTCAAAGGTCAAAAATTTGGTCGATTAGCATGGATTAGCCATTTGAAAGCACTTTCATATTTAAAGCAGTTATTTTCGCGAAATGCTAACATTTAGGAGGCCTCTTAAACTTAAATGTCAATATAATTATCCTTGTAGAAGTACACTTTAACATACTTTTAAAAAGAGTACTTATTATTTTGTAACATTTAATAGCATCAATTAAATGAAAAGTATTATAGTTTAAATTTATATTAAATGCAATTAGTTGAACTTTAGAGTGCTTTCTGACCCACTTATATAGGGCTTAAGTACATATTTATATCATTTCATAATTAATTTTATTGTCTTAGAAATATGGTACTGGCATATTGCACGATCTCACGGCAGTTCGTACATATTTTACGAGGTGGCTAATTCGTACAACCTCACTCGTACAAATTCATACGATTTTTGCTAAATCGTACGTCTTTTACGAGTTGCACAATTCGTATGAATTTGTACACCTAACCCCGCCCCTAAACCTACCCGTCACTGGGGTGCAGACAAATCGTACAAAATCGTACTAGTGAGGTCGTACAAATTTGCCACCTCGTAAAATATGTACGAATTGGTCGTGAGATAGCGTTGGCATATCTGTGTGTTGTACAAAAATATAGATGTAATTAAACACATGGAATGATGAATTCGCAATATAGTGCATTTACAATACTGTATATAAACCTTAAATGTAATTATATCAAATAACTCACTACAGTGAAAATTATAGTCAAGTAATTTATATGTACTTTAGTATGCTAGTCAACACATCAAAATAAGTGTGTTTCTTTAAAACATATTTTAAAAGTAAAACTTTTAATTTGACATTATTACAAAGTGCACTTTTTAAAAGATTATTCGAGAGTGTTAAAAACATGAAAGTGTCTAAGTACACTTAAGTGAGCTTTTATTGTATTAATATTAAATGATCTGCAAGAACAGTAAAAAAAACAAAAAAAACTTTGTGCACATTCTATACAATTAAGCACACTTCTTTTTCACAAGAGTATAGGAAGCTCACCATCACGATTTGTGTCCATCTGGCGGAAGATCTTATCCGTGCGTTTCTCAGGTGTGGACTCGTCCTCTGGCATCTTCATCACTGAAGAAACCATCTTATAGATGGCCTGAGGAAGACAGGTTTCAGCTTTAGAAAAGGTATTACCTCACAAAAAACATGATGTTGTTCAACAAGTGAAAAATTCTACTCATACAGAACAAGACAGAATCTCTGTTCCACAACCTAGTGAGCTTCCTTGTTGTTTACTGCTGCCTACAAAGGCAGCAAACCACTAAGTGTCCTCCCTGTTGCTGTGAGCTTGCGAACAAGAGATTCGACTCTCGGTTTATTTCATTTGGCTTTAGCATGTCGCTAAGCTAACAACAGTACTTTAACTAGCATAGCTACATTTAAAATGGCCTTTTTATTCCATGATGGAATATTCTGTAATCTTGGATGATTCTGAACTCATTGCAGTGCATTCTGGGATTGGGAAATAATGCATGCAGTGCTGCTTTAGAATCTTCTAGCAGTTGGGTTTTAGAATTCTGGTTTAGAATTGCAATCTTTTGGTTTGGGAGTGCAGCTAAGATGCCGTCAAGGTCTAAGCAGGCAGTAAATCTTATTAGAGAGAATTAGAGGACTCTGGGTATGATTTAGAATTGGAGCTGTCACTTCCTAACTTTTTCAAAGTAACCATAGCAACCATTTTTCCCAGAGAATTGAATGAACTGAAAAGAAAATTACAGCCATTTGCTTGCACTCAGCTGTCAGATTCAGAGAGTGCACCAATTGCTTCAACAGCGTGAAATGTACCTAAATACGAGCAAAAGGTAATTGCCTGCTGCACTCAACTCTCCCTAATTGAGCACAACATCATGCGCAACTGAAAACTGATCATTTTCTGGCCTAAAAACACGATAATAAGGCACAATCCTAAAACCAGACATTTCCTGGAAGCATTTTGATAGTATTGATTTGCCATATTATTCACTGAAATATATTAATATACACTATAAGGTTGGAAATATCTTCTCTGTGAAGTCAAAAGAAATGTGTTTTTGTACACTGGTTGATTGATAGCGATATCATTTCAGGTGATTACATTTCGAGAATAAAGTCATTGTGTTTCGAGCAAAAACTTGTTAAATTTCAAGGAAAAAAGTCAAAACAATATAACAGTCGAATGTTTATTCCCAACATATAATTTAGACTTTATTCTCGCAATTTAACGAGTTTAATCTCGCATTATAATGACTTTAATCTCGAGATGGTTTTATTTTTTTTATTATTGCTCGGCCCTAATCCTCTTCTGTACTTTTGCATTCCGCTGTAAGTAAATGAAAAAAGACAACATATACTGTGCGTTTGTGGTCTGCTCTCCCAATTTAATTTACGATATAATCCATGAATGATTCCCTGGAATGCACCAAGAATCTTTCATCTTTTTCATCCCCAAATCCTCATGTCTCTTTCCTGGTTTGTTTTCACACGGATGCTATGAAATGTAATTGCCACGATATATAGACATATATTACTATAATGACATTTAACACATCCTTAATATTGCTGCGGATAGAAGGAGGATCTTTGGGAGTTACTCATGGTATGTTGAAAGTAATTTGTTAATGCTTTTACACTTTTAATGAAAATGCTTGTTATTGCATTCATAGAGCGAACCATTTGCTGATTGTTTACAGTCGGTGTAAACGGAAGTTACTCCCATAATTTGCTCAAATGTCATGGGGCGTAGGAAAAAGTGGATAGTAGTTAAATTTTCACAAAGGCATGCTAAAATCATTCATAAGAGCGCTAGACAAAGTTATCATCTATATAGCAATGGTTATTAATGAAAACTAGAACATTAATATGTATTGTTGCATGAATAATAAACAACCCCCCTAACCTATTGTATAACATATATTTGTGCTTCAACCGAGAGAGTCACACTCACACACCTGTACAATCTCCAGCATTTCCGCCTTGCTTATGTATCCGTTGCCATCCAGATCGTACATACTGAAGGCCCACTTCAGCTTCTGGTCTAAACGGCCGCGTGACGTGACGCTCAGGGCGATGATGAACTCTCTGAAATCTATTGTTCCGTCTCCATTGGCGTCAAAGGTTCGGAAGACGTGCTCCGCAAACTTTGACGCGTCTCCATAAGGGAAGAAGTTGCCGTAGATCTTCTTGAATTCCTCCATGCTGAGCACGCCACTGGGACAGTCCCGCAGGAAGCCCTTGTACCACTCTTGGATCTCATGCTCAGTGAAGTCTGAGTTTTCCAACAGGTCCTGTATCACCTCGGGACGGAGCTTGCTGTTCTGCTTTCCCATGCTGATGGTGTGGTTTCAACTAGAGAAGAAGAGAAGAACTGTTAGTTAAGGGTCTCACAGTAAGTACAGTAAATAGCCTACTCTCATTTTAACTCACCATTAGTAAATATGAAATAGGTTTAACTTGATCACATTTAATGCAAGATTAAAAACAGAATTCATAGCAAAGAAACAACCTACACGCTCTTAAAAATTCATCCGTTCATTTGAGTTTCCCAAAAGAAGCTTTCGGTGAACAAAGAAACATTTTTTTTACTACTTTTACTACCATTTTTTACTTTCTACTAAGAAGTCAACATTTTAATAGTCTTAAGTACATTTTTCAAAGCCAAGTCCATGTCTAGAAATCAAACTTTTAAAATTAGGCTACCTTACATATCCAAGATTGTGGGAACCCTGTTTCTTCAGAAAAAATGGGTGTTGAGGTGGTGAAATAAAATAAGAACTATATGGATTTTTAGTAGCTCATTTTAGTACTTATTTTGTCTTAAGTCATCTTAAAGCTCGCTTATAAGTTTGCTAAGGCCCCCTAGTGGGCCCCGGTTTAGGACCACTGACTGTAGAGGAAAGAAAATGGCAAAAGAGGTCTCGGTAACACTTTACTTAAAGCCTTTTATGTATAATGCATTATAAAAGTAGTTTTAATGCCTTGAAATGCACCTTATAATGCATTGTACACTCTCATGAATAACTGTAACCATAATTAAATTCTTTGTTACACTATGCATTTTAAATGCGGTTATAATTATTTACAAAAATATATAATGTATAACAATGCACATTATGAATAATTATAATGCATTATAGCCGTAAATAACCCTTTATAATGCATTATACATAAAGGCTTTAAGTAAAGTGTTACTGAGATCTCTTTAAATATCTAAACTGTTTCTCCTAGACCTCAGTGAAATTAAGTGGAAAGCTTAAATGGAGACTTTTTCTTAAATCTCCACTTCCACAGATTTTTATCATGAGAAAACCCCCCAGTAATCTCACATGTGAAAGAGATCTCAACATTCAGACTCAGAACTGATTTCAACAATCTTTGCTTTTCTCAGATTTGCCACGATACCACAGTCTGCCATTAAAACTCAAACAAACTTAAATATTTCTTAACATTTTGTTCTAAGATCAATGATCTGATCCGATTCTGTCCACATACATTTTATAGCTCTATACACTGTACATTTTTAAGTTGTAAATAAAACAAAGATTATTGGCATGAAAATACTATTTCAGTCTTTCTACTTCAAAATTTCACAGTATGTCATTTCTTTGTAATCATTTTTGAAATGTACTAGCAATTTCTGGGTGAAAATAGTTTCAAAGTAAATCCTACATACATCCCACATAATCCTACAACATTTTTTTTTGAGTGTACTGTCACTTTATATCAACAGCTTTCTCATTTGAGTCAGTTCCTTTTGGATTTTTTTGGAGACAATGACAACATTCTCGGTTAAGTCTCGTGAGCGCTTCAGTAAACATACACAATGCCTAAACCCTGACGGGACGAGTCCCTCGCTCTGAACGTACTATTATGAATGCAAAGCACACATATCTGCCATGTATCTAAAATGTCTGAACTTTCCATTGGTAGACCGCAGTGATGCTCTCACCTGCTGCAGTGTGTGTGTGTGTGTGTGTGTGCAGCTGCACCCAGATCATTTCCTGATGCAAATCTCTCATAAAACCCCACGTGCTTGCAGCCCTACACACATATGATCTTGAGAGCATACACTGTAAAAAATGACCGTGAATTTAACGGTAAAAGACTGTAAAAATGCTACAGTAAAAACCTGTTAAATGAAAATCGTAAAACCTAAAACGTTGCTACCGTATTTTTTACGGTAAAATTCCAGCAACCACAGCTGCCGGTTATTTACCGTAAATTTAACGGAATTTTTTGTACAGTGTATTTTAAGGTAATTCTATAAAATGGGTGCTTTTCCTGGTTGATTTTAATACAGCAAGGAGAAGCTGGAAAAAATCCCTATGATATTAAAAAAAATGATAAAATAAAGTTTTGTAGTTGTATTCGGAACAATGTCTATATTAACATATAAAAATCGCATTAAATATTCATAATAAAAGTCATTTTTATATGCATTATAAATATAGACAAATGTTATAATGACTCTTTATTCTCATCCATATCCACTGAAAGTGAAGGGGGACAAAAAAATTACATTGGGGAGATTAAGAAATGGAGAAACTGAACCTCCTCTTGTAAACAGGAAGCAGTCCATCAGTTTGCCTTTCACTGCTCCTCACATAGCGCATGTGTACATCCAGCTCCACGCTATTTATACAGCGTGCTTATTTATGTCTTATTTAACAAAATGATGTGAAAGGAGTCAAATAATAAAAAGAAGAAAAAAAAGATACATATATAAAAAAATCTTTAAAGTTCAGCTCACATTTCCGTTATCCGTGCCACATCTGTTTCTCTTTCACTGTCAGTATGTGCTTGTAGGAAACTGTCAGTCAGAAACGGTGAAACTGCTTTGATGCTGGAATTAATTAGGGAAATAAATGTCAGCCAACTAGTTGTGAAGTTATTAATCATACCAGTCAGAAAGTGTTCTTTCCACTTTTGGAAATGTACTGTATGTAAGAAAATATGTGACCCTGGAGCACAAAACCAGTCCTAAAGGTCAATTTTTTGAAATTGAGATTTATACATCATCTGAAACCTGAATAAAGAAGCTTTCCATTGATGTATGGTCTGTTAGGATCGGACAATATTTGGCCGAGATACAACTATTTGAAAATCTGAAATCTGAGGGTAAAAAAAAAAAAAAAATCAAAATATTGATAAAACGTCCTTAGCAATGCATATTACTAATCAAAAGTTAAGTTTTGATATATTTACGGTAGGAAATTTACAAAATATCTTCATGGAACATGATCTTTACTTAATATCCTAATGATTTTTGGCATGAAAGAAAACTGGATAATTTTGACCCATACAATATTGCTACAAATATACCTGTATTATGACTGGTCCTGTGCTCCAGGGTCACATATGTAAATAATATAACTAAAAATAATGACCTTAGCTTGTCATTCATTTTGATTGGCCCCTTACATGATTAAACACTGCTGTTTCAAAGTTTGGTGTTCAGGCAGTTTTCTCCCATTCATACTTTTATTCAGTAAATAAGTAGCCTATTATTTAGATCAAAAGTAACAGTAAAGACATTAATAATGTTACAAGACAATTCGATTTCAAATAAATGCTGTTATTTTGAATGTTTTATAGCTATATCAAAATATATGAAAAAAATATGAAGCAGCACAACTGTTCTAAACATTGATAATAATCAGAAATGTTTCTTGAGTAGCAAATCAGCATATTAGAATGATTTCTGAAGGATCACGTGACACTGAAGACTGGAGTAATGATGCTGAACATTCAGCTTTACATCACAGGAATACATTACATTTTAAAATATATTACAATAGAAAACAGTTATTTTTAAATCATTTAAATTATAATAATATTGATGAAATAAATACATCCTTCCCGAGCATAATATACTATTTTCAAAAAGAATAAAAAAATAAACAAATAAAGAAAAAAAGAAAAAAGTAGTGTACAGTAGTGTATATTTAAAAAAAAAAGTTAAAATAAAACATTGAATTATATGGCCATGCATGGGAACCTAAATTGTATTGCTCAGATGTTGCTTTGTCAATGCTTGTTATTTTTCTAATTCATTGAAATATCAGTTTCTCTAAACAAAATGTCCTGTGTTCACCATCTAATTGTTTCTCTGCTAAAACATGGGCACACCATTAGACCATTTATGTTGAACACCTATAACTGTTCTCTGAACAATTGCTGTATTCTCCCATGATCCTCTGAGGCCTGATCAAGCCCAGTGCTCATCCTCATATGAACTAAAAAGCCCCTGCTGACCGCTGTAGCCCCTCTCTACAAACCAACACCTCCACACACACACACACACACACACACACACACACACACACACACACACACACACACACACACAGGTGTGGCACGCACGCACACACACACACACACACAGGTTTGTTTTTGTGGTTTATGGGGACTCTCCATAGGCGTAATGGTTTTTATACTGTACAAACCGTATTTTCTATTGCCCTACACCAACCCTACCCCTAAACCTACCCCTCACAGGAAACTTTGTGCATTTTTAGATTTAAAAAAAAAATTATTCTGAATTATTTATAAGCCTTTTGAATAACGGGGACACTGAAAATGTCCTCATAAATCACCTTCTTGTTGTAATACCTATGTCATACCCATGTTATTATACAAATTTGTGTCCTCATAAACCACATAAACATGCACACACACACACACACACACACACACACTTCCTACACCCATCCAGTCTGAGCACCAAAGCACATCAGAGCAATTTGTCCACAGCAGACTTTTGTGCCGCCCCTGTGGATAAAAGCATTGTGATCAATCAGAGTTTAATTGCTTAATGGATAAGCAGCATTTGTGTTACGTTCCACCCGTTGTCATGGTAACACAGTCTAATCTCACTGTTAGTGAAGCACAAAACAGTCGCATTTGAAGCGACTTTGTATTAAAAACGTGCCTTCAACAATAGGACTTATGGATGCATCAAATGATAGGATGTTTCTTTTGGAAGAAAAATAAACAAAATACATTATCTGAAGTTAAAGTCACCACATTGCCTAAAGTTGAATGCTCATGTCAGGGTTTGGTCCAGAGGCGTGTCTCTTGGTCTGACAGTGACATCACTTCTGATCCTCCTCAGGACGGGCCGTGTTCTTGCGCCCCTGAGCTTAGCCTGTGTTTATAACGCAGATCTCTGATGTTCTTGGACTCCAGGGTCAACAGCTCAAAGATCTCTGTCTCAAATTAACCCTAAGACTCTTAGAGCCTCCAATCGGCCTGCGGAGACGTCACGCTTATATAACGCCGGCCCACAGACACAGGTGGACACAAGACACTGATGTCCCGAGGACAGGTGACACGTCACACCCACCAAACAATCTGTTTTCATCAGCACAACTATGTTTAGAGAATAATACTTCTCAAACAAGAATATCAAACAAGATGAGACTGGTTAAAAATAACCAGTTGAACTATATACAGGTATATACATACATACATACATACATATATATATATATATATATACAAGCTGAAATCAAACTCTGTCAATAAATCAATCAAAGATGAGCATCAGAGCTCAGCTATTTTCATTTTCACCTTTGATGCATTCAGCAACCAAACCAATGACTTGTGCATGTGACATGTTGACAGACTTACAGAAGCATGAGCCATCAAAACGATATAAATGAATATTCTCACTCGAGTGGCCATACAAACGATGCAACAAGGCACAGGAAGGTGCAGGTCATGTGATAGAAAAGTTGATACCTCCCCTCCATTTCCTCCACCCTTCAAAACCACAGAGGCCAAATGAAACCACAAGCTCTGAAACTGAACTATGACTGTGGAAATTGGCAGTGCTGTGTTCGTGAGGGGGCTACGAAATTAAAACTCATCAAATGCTCTCATAGTTTCCTTGTTTTTTCCCAGGCTCACCAAAATAAACATACAGCGCTGTGTAAGAACAGCATTTCTGTGATCACGGGCACATCTGGTGACATTAGTCAATGCGTAAATTTCCTTCACATCAGCAGACATCGACAGCGCTGCATTTACACTGCTGTGTTCAATAAGTGTATGCTAAAATTATAATCAAGGGGAAAAATCAAGTCAGCATAAGCAGACCGTTGGTTAATAGCTAGCATGTGCAATATGAAAATGAATCAGCATCAATGATTCATGTTGGTTACACTTTACTTGAAGGGGTGTGCATAAGACTGACATGACACCTACATAATCATGACATGACACATGACATGAATATGAAGGTTTTTATGCATGTTTATGACAACTGTCATTAAGTGTCATTCACTCAGTTATGTAATTTTTAATGCAAAGATGACATTGTTTGAGATGTCTTTGTTATGGGCTATGGTTAGGGGTAAGGGTAGGGGTAGGGTTAGGTTAGGGTTAGGTCAAATAATGTCATATTTGCATTAAAAATGACATAACTGAGCGAATAACACTTAATGACAGTTGTCATAAACATGCATAAAACCTCCTTCATAATCATGTGTCATGTCATGATTATGAAGGTGTCATGTCAGTCTTATGCACACCCCTTCAAGTAAAGTGTTACCTTAATGTTTAGTTATGAATTTAATGTCTCTCACACATAGCTATTAACTGTACGCCAACCCTTGCACTACTGTCGGTTTCTGTGGCTCATTGCTGGCAACTCTTCACCTCAATCTGCACTTGACATCTGTGCTATGCTATCACCAAACTCATGCCACATCAATATCAATTTATGTCTCATTTATAAACATTTAGTTTTGGTTTCAACTGTGTTTCCAGTGTTAGGACATATGATTTCACAGGTTTTAAAAAGTAAACTTAAGAATAACTTATGGAAATAATGAAATATTAGCATGAAACAACAAATAATAAATAAATTATTAAAACAGTCTCTATACATTTAGCTTTTGATCTTGTTTTAAGAGTTTATACATATTTTTACTGGAAAACAACAAAAATGCTGATTAAGAAAATAATGAATTATAACTTTCCTTTAACTTCACGTTTAATGTCCTTTAGCTAACTAGCTAACAAATCTGCTATCCCTCACAATCTCTCTCTCTCTGTGTGTGTCTTTGTACCTGCAGGATTAACCCAAGGTTCTGCAGGGCTAATCTGAAGCAGTAGGGTATAAATATAGACTCATGTCTGTTATGTAAGGGCCACTAAATATCTTATACCAGGTATTGGTGATAAAGAATGCAGCAGGTATACTGTAGCCTACACATTGGATTCCACTGGTAATGGAAAGTCAAAATCACAAATGTTTTGAGACATTCATTACAGACCGCCCAATAGTGCACATATGAAATAAAATATGCATTGTAAAATTAACCCTTTATTACGGAGCCCCGCACATGACATGCAAGAAAATTTGCTAATTTACAATTTACTAATTCGTTCTCTCGATTTTTAAATCGTGTGCACGATTTATAAATCAAGGGAACGAAATAGTAAATCGTGCGCACGATTTAGCCTACTATTTTTTTCCTGCATGCCATGTGCGGGGCTCCGTACTTTATAATTAAAAGTATAAAAGTTTTTTAAATAAGCTGGAAATCTGCATGCATGTAGAAAGTCTGTGATTGTTATATGAGGATTTACAGGCCCAGGCTAAAATGGTGACATTTTCTCTCGCTGTGACTTCTGCTGAGATCTTTGCCTTCACTAAATGGTTTCAAAACTAATGTATGGAACTTTAAATAAGAGATTAACATTTGTGCAAGTATAAGCAGTCGAAAGCTAGAGGAAAGTGACCTCCTAAATGTTTCGCTTGTATGAGAAAAATTCAGTGAATGTACTTGAAAGTAGTTATAAATATCACCCACTCTCGGCTGACAGTACTGAGGTCGTTGAAGGTCCATATTTCCTGTCTGAAGAAACAGCAACTCTATATTAATACCCAGACTTTTGACGTAAAGCATTTTTGTCTTGTTCAAATGTAAACGTCCAGCCATCAATCTAAAATTGTTAACTGCTTGTAAACTATCCTTGCTTGACCTCGACACAATCCTCCATCCATCTGTGAGAACGGCATCGAACGCCATCGCCAGCCGTGCTCGACAATTCCTGCACATGCTCTTAGTGTAAATATTTGCAAAGCCCCTATTTTTGGAAACATTTTTTCGTAGCGTTTACAGTTCGAAATCATGGTCAATTACAGCAATAGAGGCTTCACATGATGAACACAAACAGGAAATGCCTTTACATTACAGCCTCAATGCACACAAATTGAATGTAGAGGAACTCGAGTGTGAAATCACGATCGCTCGACACCACGGCTCATTACAAAGTGCCATTACCGTTCTCAGCTGCTGTCACTGTGAATGTACGTACTTGAGCTGAACATTACAGTAATAACTGTACACTCAGTGTCATTAAAAATACACACAATCCTCATAAGATTCAATCCAAACACCGCCACATTCACATGCTCCATCATGCTCCACTGAGACTCAAACGTTCTCAGGATCTAATGAAGCATTTTATAAGTGAGACAAGTCACAGTACATGCTTTTACCACCTTTATATTAAAGCTGAAACTCAGAGAAGTGGACGCTTCATATTTAACTCTTAAACAGAAGACATTAATGGACAGCATTGGTCATAACACTCGGATCCCAATCACTGCAACCAGTCTACATGATTTAAACATCTAATACATAAATAATATGTCCTTGATTTTTATTTTAAATTAATTTAATTTTGGTCAAAATCAAGATAGCCTATAACAAGAAGGTATAGATATATACAGTATACTTCAGATTTCCGTAATATGTCAAATAATATGTTGTTGGATTGTTAACATCAAGATATAATAATTATATTATATACACAAACAGAAGACAGACAGATAAAAATAGTTAAAAATTAAAACTATTAAAAATAGTTTTATATCAAGCACAGTACATCACAATACATGACATGACACTATTGTTAAACTCTTAAAAATAAAGGTTCTTTTTTTTTGGCATCTATAATTCCTCGAAGAACCTTTAACATCCTTGGAACCTTTCCATTCCATTTCCTGGTTCTTTATAGTGGAAAAAAAAAGATTCTTTAGACTTTTAAATGTTCTTCACACTAAGAAAACATGGTTCTTTCTGTTCACTGAAAGGTTTTTTGAAAGGTTCTTTTCCAAAATGATTCTTCAATGGAATTGCTACGAAAACTCCTTTTTGGACCCTTTATTTTTAACAGTGTACTGTCTGATATGTCATGTCAACTACCCACAAACTGTTTGAATTGAATAGATTCCAAGGCAGCTTTACAAAGAGTGTCCTACAAGCCAAATAGAGCCAAAGTTGACAGTAGCAAGAAAAACATTCACCTTCTGACCCACCTTGATGTAAATGATGCACTTCAGTTTCACCTGTTGGACCTTGTGTAAGTCGCCAGCTTTCTCTCCTCCTCTCTTCCCTCTCTATATCAGCTCTGTATGTCGGCAGCTCTTCACAGGAAACTCTCTGAACAGACACTCCCCTCTCCCTTTCTACATTTCCTTCTCTATCTCTCTTTATTTCGCTCTACTAAACTCTCTCACAAAGCCGAGCGTCTCTGTTTCCACATCCCCGCAGACTGTCACATTTCTTTCCAAGCGTCTTCTCAAAAACCCATCAGATCTAAAACATTAACGTCACCGTGTAACCTACATGCATGCCACAACAATGCAAAAGGGGGGAAAAAAGCACCTCAACAACTTCCTGCAACCTGAGATGTTTTCTTAAGTGTTCTGAGAGCAAGTTTTCTTCTTAACCTGAGTTCCCAACTGACTTTATCTGATTCCTCTTCTGTTTTTCAGTGTACTAGTGACCAACCACTCTATAATGAGAATTAAGTCATTTAGAGCAAAAGGCTTATTTCCTCTTTCACACATATCCATGTGACTTTGAAACAATAGAGTTGTTATAACGGCAGTGTGACTTTGCACATGCATTAAAAGGTAACACTTTAGTATAGGGACCAATTAGTGGTGGGCGGTATGACCAAAAATGTATATCACGGTATTTTTCAAAATTATACCGGTTTCACGGTACATGACGGTATTTCTTTTTTCATGCATGACCATGTATGTATTGCGGTATTTAAAAAATTCATATCATAACAAAAATAAACACCGGTATTCGGTATGAACCGGTATACCGCCCAGCACTAGGACCAATTCTCACTATTAACTTTAGCATGCCTATTGTTAACATATTGGCTGTTTATTAGTGTTTATAAAGCAAATATTCTGCATGACCATATTCTACATGACTAATCCTACCCAATACTTAAACTTAACAGCTACCGTACTATTAATAAGCAGCAAATTAGGAGTTTATTGAGGCAAGTCGTTAATGGTTTGTTAATAGCGAGAATTGGACATTAAAATAAAGTGACACATTCAAATGTTTGCACAGACATAATCTAAATTTTTGAGGTGTTTTAAATTAGAATTGATGAGCTTATGTTAGTCTACTTATTGTAGTGAACTCAAACTTAAAGCTGAAGGGTGATTCAAAAATGTGAAGAATGTTGTTCATGGACATTATTTGTCGACTACACTGTAAATACGTTTTTTTTTTTTTCAAAGTTGTAAATAAAACTAAGATTATTAGAGTATGTTTTACAAAGAAAAAAACACTACTTCAGACTTGAAAACTGCATGCAAATTCAATGTTGCTGGTCATTTCTTTGTAATTAATTGTATAATTTACAAGCAATTTCTGAGTGAAAATTGCTTCTACGCCATTCTTTCCCCAGTGTATGTATCCAAGCTATCTCTCTAAAAAAACTGTAGTATATACTACTGTCTATATGGCACTTTAAAGTGCATGCAATGTAGCTCAGAACTCAGATCTGGTCTTGTTCAGGTGATCAGATGTTCCTCTTGTGAAATCAGGTACACTCTAAAAAATGCTGGGTTAAATATAACCCAGCGCTGGGTTAAAAAGGGACAAACCCAGCTATTGGGTTGTTTTGACCCAGCGGTTGGGTTCAAACCAACCCAACCACTGGGTCGTTTGAACCCAACCGCTGGGTCAAAACAACCCAATAGCTGGGTTTGTCCCTTTTTAACCCAGCGCTGGGTTATATTTAACCCAGCATTTTTTAGAGTGTAGTGTCCCTCCTCTAAGCCTTATGTTCCAGGATTTATCCAAAGCCAAATGGTCTGAAATCCACTCAGGTCAGTCGCCTTCCAGCACTCTTGTCAGTTCCAGGTTGGATAAAGGAGGGAAAAAACCGAACCTTCATTCTCCACACAGAGATCCTAACAGTTCATATAGTTGCATCCTGTTCATGTTCAAGCAACAGCTTGCTTCCTTTCATCCAAACCTCACAGGATACCGAAAAACTGGGCTGCCTCTTTTCAATTTCACGTCCACTGACAGTGCATCAGTGCACGGCCAGCATATACCAGACTTCACCTGCAAGAAGAAACAGCAAAACAACAGCACAAAAACGACAGAACTCACCTCAGGTGGTTGTTCTGGTGCTGTGCCGTGAGACTTTAGATGGCCATAACCCGGAGAGCTCGGCAGGGAAGAGGCGTTGTGTGGCCTCAGTGCTGATATGCAGCCACAGGTATCAGGAACAAGCTTCGATGCAACCGGCAGCTCCAACGAGAAACTCCACAAGACTCACCCGCAGCTTAGTTCAGAGCACCAACCTGCCTCCCACAGTGACGTCAAAGCTGCTGGTCACATGACCTGCCTGAAAAGCCTATGAGAGCCACAGTTGCCCTGACAACAAGAACTTGGCATTGACTCTTGCTGTCACTCCTCGAGTACTTCTTAAAAAGTCAGAAAATACAACTACACTGAAAAAAATTATTCACTGAATTTACTAAATGTTTTTTAAAGGCAAGTGGTTGCAATCTATTTATTTTAGATACATTTAAATAAACAAATTTAGTTGACTAACTTTTAAAAACATTTTTTTAAATGTAGGTAAAATAAATGATTTGCAACCACTTACCTAATAAAATTTGGTATAATTTTTTTCAGTGTATATAGATAAAATTAAAATAATATGAAGGAAATATATATATATATATATATACACACTGAAAAAATTATTAATTGAATTTACTACTTTTTTTTATAGGTAAGTGGTTGCAATCAATTTATTTTAGATAGATTTAAATAAACAAATTTAGTTGACAGTCGTTCAACATGTTTTCTTTTAAATGGAGCTAAAATAAATTGTTTGCAACCACTTACCTTAAAACAATTTAGTATCATTTTTTTTTCAGTGTATATGTACAGTGATGCATGTTTGAGATACACTTAAAAATGCTCAATATGCATACATATGAAGATCATGCAGAAACACATGCACTTGTTGCATGTATGATATAGTGTATGTGTTTGGTTTTCAAGAAACAACTTTCTTTTCTGTAAGGACTTTGTTGTCATGATCACATTGTGATGCACAGGACAGGAGGAGAGGGTTAGCGTTAAGAGCAGACGTCCCTCACATTGGAGGCCATGCTTTACTTAAGCTGATTAAAGGGAAGTCAAAGCCTCCTCTCATTAGCCTTAATGTACAGACACTTCTTAAGGCTACTTGCTGAGTCAGTCATCTGCATGGCACTCGAATTGCTCCCTCAATGCATTATAACAAAACACGGGTGCACATGCAAAATACAGGCGATAGCATCTCACGCAGACATCCGCAGTGTGATTTGCATTCGCAATCTGTGAAACATAATATGTCATAAAACTTGCATAACCAGCGCTGTTTGATCATATGCTGGTGCTGATATATGGAAGAGGATTGTATTGCTCAGAGGATGCTCTTTCATAGCTCAGGAGACTTAATAATTGAGTTCTGTTGTTTCATTTAATAATCAGCTTTGATTGATATCAGATGTTTGAAATTATGAAGAATATAATGAGAAATAGTTGAGGTCATAATGAAATTGTTGCATGGCAGACTTTCTTGGCACAATGTTGAGGGTGTTTTTCATTAGGAGAAAAATCAGAGAAACGGGAGGCTTATTGTAAGCAAAAGTCTCCATTTGACCTCCATTGCATCTCTTTGCTGTCTAAGAGAAACAAATGAGAAACTAAAAAAGATCTGATTTGTGATTTTTGGTTTTCTATGGGTTTAAATGATGAATTTGACTTCATATCGAGCTCTTTGACTTTTGATTGCAGACTTTGGTGTCAAGACAAAACTGAGCCCCATTTGAGACCTTGTTGAGATCTGTTATGAAACTCTAGAGGAGACTTATGTAAGATTACTGGGGTCTTTTTTTCAGGGGAAGAGTATGAGAAGCAGAAGACTTTGACAAGACAAAGAATTTGATGAGAAATATAGGCGTTCTCTTATTGCAGACTTTTGGTGTCTGTTGAGATCTCTTATGAACCTCTAGAGAGAAAATGAGATTTCAGAGGTCTTTTCTCAGGAGTAAAAACCAAGAAGTGAAAAACTTGCACAATAATCTATTTGACTTTCATTACATCCAAAGGAGAACTGACTAAGGAGGATTAAGGAGATCTCATTTCTGTGAGAGTGGACAGTGGATTTTTTTTTTTATTGCTATAAGGTCTTGTGGTCTTGGAAGAAATTGATGAGAAATGTTTGGGGTCATATTGAGCCCCATTTGATAGACCATTGATATCTTTTGAAACTCTAGAGGAGACACATTGGATTACTCAGGGATTACTTTTTCTCAGGAGAAAAACCTAGCACTTCTGGTCTTGAAAGAATTTGATGAAAAATCTTTGAGTTCACACTGAGATATCTGTATGAAACTCTAGAAAAGACACAAGGAAAGTTAGGGTGAAAAAAAATGAAGTCTCCATCTGATCTGTATTTAATTTCACGGCTCTCAAGTAGATACATCTGAGATATTTTAGACATCTCATTTGTGATTTTTCTTTCATATGAGTAGATGGTTCTCCAGCTAACAGGATGATGCTTGCTGGATATAAACTGGCCTTGTCTATCCTGTAATGTTGGGGCACCGGTTGGCTCTGAGCCGCAGCTCCATCAGCTGGTCCATGCACAGCCACGGGCTCTTATCTTTAGATAACGTCAGCTTTAGCATGGATAATGAGAGCTGTATGGGAGGGCAGAGCTCTCAATGATTATCTGTTACCTAACCGTCCGCTTACACCCCACAGGCATGCTCTGGAGGAGCTGCTATTTCAGTCAGAGGTGAAGAGTAGTCCAGGCTACTCTCCTGCTGTCATTGCTCTGTGTGTGTGTGTGTGCGTGTGTGTGTGTGCAGGTTTGTCCTTTACTCACTTTGCTCCAAAGACAAGGCTTTAGGGTTTATCCTGTGAACACATTGGAAGACTTCAGTTCATGTGAGTTTTGCAATGTCAACAAAAAGGTGATGGTGAGATGATTTCCTCTTAATATCAAAGTTTATCAAAGCATTTACTTGTCTTGAAAAAGGTGGTTGATAACAACTGTCTAAAAGGGACTACAGAGGTTGTTGAGGACATTAAACATCCTTACACTGAACAGATCAGTCACTTTCACAGACTCGTGTTCCTAATCACACTCTTGCAAACCATTCTGACTCAAACCTACAAGGAAAATGTTTTTAAATAAAGACTGAAAGAGTTGTCAGAAGACAGTGAAGTCACATCAGTGTGGTGTAGTTTATTTATAGCGTACGTTTGACTTTTTACTTCTGACGATTATATTTAGGCTTCAAAATAAATCAAAGTTGTGCTCAACTTTTTTTCAAAACCAATGGAAAATTGAGTTTTTGTTGAAGGCGATGTGAACTTTCAGGATGGCCTATGAAAATACATGACTGCAGGACTCTATTAAAGTCAAAAGTAGCAAAGTGGAACATGCTAGAAACAGGAATGGTACCTCAAATCATGTGGCCTATTGAGGAGATTTGTGCTATTATTTTTCTAAGCAGTTGGTTTGAAGCGATCACCAAAAACGTGCCACACCTTAAAAGTCCACAAGCACTAGTGCCTAAACCATAATAATCCAAATAAGTAAACATTTTCAAAAAAGGCCCACACACTATGGAGAAAAAATCCCACATCTTTACTGGGGAAAAAGCAAATGTTTTGGTCACAACATGACCATTCAGTGCCTAAATCAATTGGACTAAAATGGATAAAAATCCCATAGACTTACATTGGAAAAAAAGAGGCCTGAAATGTGTAGCCTCTTTTAACCTGGACCATTAGAGTGCAACAGAAGTAAAAATCACAGTCATTTTCTCCATAGGTGAATTGGTAACTTGCTAATGATAACTTATAATATGTTAAAGACAGACATGCTGTGAGGTTGTTAATTGATGGTATATGCTTTTGTTGAAGCCTTCCATTTGCATTATTTCAACTTATTCTTAAAATAATCATGTTTAACACTGCTGAAAAACTGCATTATGAGAGAAATATCCACCAGTCAGCGTATCGAAACAAGCAAGTCACACTGTGTTGCGTGATTAAACTTTGTTTGGTCCAAAAACTCCTAAAAGCAAGGCCGCTGAAAAAGTGAGCAGACACTAATGCGCTCTGTATGAAACCATATGGCAACCAACCCACAAAAGAGCACTTGAGTAACTGCATGTCCTGGCTCATACTCACAACAATCTAGCATCGCGGTGGCAAATTTCGGTGAAAGCAAAACCCCACATTATCAGAAAATGTACAAATGAGGTTTCAAGATGTCTAATCACACCTCTAATGCCTCAAAATGTAATTCTCACAAATGCAGCTCTGTTCGTGATCACACTTTTGAGCAGTGTCGGGGAAAGTTACTTTTAAAAGTAATGCATTACAATATTGCGTTACTCCATAAAAAAGTAACTAATTACGTTACTTAGTTACTTTTTATGGACTTTTTATGGAAAGTAATGCGTTACGTTACTTTTTAAATCTGGACAGGGCTTGCTTGTTTGTTTTAAAATAAAAAAGTTATATTTTTGGCAAATATAAAAGCCTTTTCACACCAAAAGTGAAATGAATAAGCCTCAGGCTGAAGGGAAAGTAAATTTACGTCCGTACAGTAGAATGCAGAAGAAGACATTTCAACACACTTCAGCAATAAACAAAGACACACAAATGTTCGTCTAGAGTAATTTGTGCTTATTAGTATGATTGAACTGGATCATCGAAGGTCAGAAGCAAAGACACTGGTTAATAGAATAGGATTAAATACATAAAGGATATTTGTGTTGTTTAGCATTTAATTATTGCAAGTTTGCGTCATATTCTGAGTTGCATTTTTTTAATTAATTTTGAGGAATAATGAATCGTTTTTTTTTGTGAGTGAGATAATGCATATTCATATTTATTTTAGAACTACAGTAACATCTTCTGATTTCTCTCAACATGGGGACAGTTTGACAGGAGAGCTGTCAGTCAATAAATTGGAAAAAAAAAGTAACTTGCGTTACTTATTTGAAAAAGTAACTCCGATATTCTCTTGTAAATTAAAAAGTAATGCGTTACTTTACTAGTTACTTGAAAAAAGTAATCTGATTACGTAACTCGCGTTACTTGTAATGCGTTACCCCCAACACTGCTTTTGAGCAACATTTAGAAATAAGGTGATTCAGTAAAAAGAACAATGCCCTGCAGTCGAAGGTCACTGCTGCTGAGTGCTGAGAGTTTAGGCTGATAGCCAGAGAGAATTGAGTGAGCTAAGTGATGCTTGCAGGTGTGTGTGTGTGTGTGTGAGAGAGAGCAGACAGGTGGAGCTATTAGAAACACATCTTGCCCTATGTGTGCACAGGTATAGGCTACTTCAAACCTTATAATATATAGTAATAATATATAGTATTAATGACATAAAAAGCCTCTTTTACATTTATAATGTGTTGTCTAACATGCTAAATCACATGTAATTATAACATGTGCACATGATATGATTATATTTCACTGTATGAATGAAAATTTACATTTAATTTACATTTCTGACATATTACAGCAGAAATTATTTGGATGTGTGTGTTCGTGGTCTGTAAACATTGATTGAATTATTGTGTTGGTACATTGTGACTTTGATGTAATGAAATAATCAGTGAACAGAGGGGTTTTGTTCTTACCTCTGAAGTCAGGCCATTATCTAATGCTGTTTAGATAGCACACAGGTGAAGTCTCGCTGCTAAAGTCCCTTTGATCCTTCTTCAGGCACACACACACACACACACACACACACACACACACACACACACACACACACACACACACATATATACACACACA
>NW_015555730.1:1825687-1827134 GCF_001515605.1 Sinocyclocheilus anshuiensis
CTTATTAAAACGCTCGGACCGAGCATTTTGATTGGACGAACATTTCTTGGTCCTACGCCTTCCACAGAATATATAAATACATTTAGACCACTTAACTTAATGATTGCTATCGTGATGTGAAGAGACTTTCAACCAGCATAACAAAAAATGTTTCTGAAGACAATCACCTATTGCACCTTTAAGTACCAGATATGGGTGTCATGCTGTTTTTATACAGTCTATGGTGTCATGCCATAAAATATTTTTAATACGACTGACTTTGTATTTAATGTGATTTTAATAACAATATTGTAAGTTTCTAATTATAACACTTTCATTTTACAGACACTGAGAGCAAAGAACATTTTCATTATCAAAGAACATTTTCATTCAGTCTAGCCAGAGTTCAGGTGCACTCTCAAAAACTCCCATTAAAACCACTGAAGCTGTTTACACTGTGAAATGAATATCTTGTATGCACATCTGCACTTTGTTGTTTCTGATAAGAGAATTCGACAGAGAATTCAGTCAGCGAGCGAGTGAGTGAGTGAACTAAACACCGCGTTTCAGCGATGACTCATCTGATTGTCTCTGATTGGCCATTGCATTCATAAGCTCAACAGACTCGTGTGTGATTGGTTAATGCAGTGCTGTACAAACTCGCCTGTCTCTGGCTCAGCGCCAGCCAAAGCGCAAACGCAGATTTGAATAGCAGCTGATGCTGTGCCGCACTGAACGATCTAATCACACCGGTGCGATTGAGGCGCTCGTCATGCTTGTCATTTAACACACAGCAGCCATGACAGAACTGTATAACTGATATATGCTTGCTTTTTTTTTCATTTTATTCGAAATATTTCCAAACGTGGTAACTATATCGGGAAATATCTCGATTCTCAAATATGTGTACGTAAATGCGTTTTGCACCTTTATAGATTATGTTATTTGATCTATAATGGGTGATGGGAAATCTATTCACTACACATAAAAACCCGTCTTTTTACTTAAAGGTACAATAGGAGATCTTGGAAAATGCTAACTTTAGCCTGATAGCACTGAAAGCGAACGTCCCACCCTCCCTGCAATCGCCTCGTGACAATACATTGATGTCTAAAGACACGAAATGATCGGTCTGTGCAAGAAACTGAACAGTATTTATATTGTTTTTTACCTCTGATTCACTGCAATGTCCGAACTGTCCTGAGCACGTGACGCGTCTTCTTCTTCAGCCGGCGCCTGACATGTCGTCTTCTTCTTGCTTTACGGCAGATCGCAGACTTATAAGTGCATTACCTCCAACTATCTCTCAAATGGACCATTGACACTCCTAACTGAGATTGTAGATAGAGTGTCAATGGTTCATTTGAGAGATAGGTGGCGGTAATACACTTATCTGCCGTAAAGTAAGAAGAAGAAGACTACTCACGCACAGGCTGAAGAAGACGACGCGCTCAGGACAGTTAAGACA
>NW_015555730.1:1827221-1834964 GCF_001515605.1 Sinocyclocheilus anshuiensis
TCAAAGCCATGATTCCCATTCACTTCCATTATATGACTGACAGACTGCAACGGTTTGAGTTAAAAATCTCCATTTGTGTTCTACTGAAGAAACGAAGTCACCTACATCTTGGATGCCCTGGGGGTAAGCAGATAAACATCACATTTTCATTTTTGGGTGAACTATCCCTTTAAAATAAGTTCTTCAATGGCATCGTGAAGCACCTTTATTTTTAAGAGTGTAGTGGTCGACCGAAATGGATTTATTTTTATCTTAGAGCAGGGTTTTCAATCCTTTAGATGCCATGAACCCCCAAATATGTTCATCCTCATGCATGGGACCCCCATTCTAAAATTTAAAAGGCAGCTATATATTTTTTTCATGCATAAAGACCCTGTTAATACTATGAAAAATGAATATAAGCATGTGTAAAATATTATTTGGAAATATTTCGTTTTTAATGTTGTTGTTTTTTTACTCGCTATAGTACTTTACTGTTAGATGTGGTGTTTAAATCAAATTTTTTAATTAATTTGATCAAATTCTATTAATTATTTTAATCAATTTTAACCAATTATTTGTTTAAATCAAATTTACACATTATTTATTTAAACCATTTTAATTGTAATTAATTGAATGTAGTTAATCATATTTATTATTAATTTACTTTTTTTTTTACACTGTTTTTCTATTATTTTTTCCTCTGTCTCTGAGGCCCCTAGGAGTCCCTGGTCCCCAGTTTGAAAACCCCTGTCTCTGGTGGCTGATATAAAGGCGATTAACAGACAATTTCATTAAAAGATAGTAATTAACATGCTGCAATTACATTTTTTTTTTTACATAATATTTACTGAAATTAATTTTAATCTGATTTTGAAAATGAATCAATATGAAAAATACTTGTACTTGATAAAAAAAAAAAATACTTGTAATACTTTTTCATATACCATTTACTTAATTTGTTTAACATTTATTTCTAATAATTTATTTGTCAAATAATTTATTAGACAGAATGGCTAAACAAAAAATAAAAAGCTAATGCCAAATGAGAACCAGAGCTCCTGTGCATTCTCAGAAAAAAAAAAAACATAAAGTCCTGGTGCAGTCAAAATAAAAGCTGCTTCTGATGATTATCGGTCTGCGATGATCATTTAAACAAATCCAAATGTCGGCCGTTATATCAGTTGCCCACTTAATCAGTTTCTTTATTTCAGTTGCACATGACTCTTTGCTATTTACTGCTCTTCTTAGACAAAGGTCAGATCATTCCGAAAGCTGATGGTTTCTTGGATCAAGAGCAGTGGATTCCTCAGGAGTGTGCTGCTGTCCAGCAGTCACGCGTATCACAGAGATGACCAACAGCTTCATGGGTAATCAAACACTGAGGACAGAGAAGATAGAAGACACATGTAAATTAATGCCATGTATTTATGCCACACATAAAATTTTATAAATACCAATGGGGAGCACATTTTTCAATCGATACATTTAATGTAAATATGTTTTAAAGCATAAAACAATTTACTAATCAAAATCAAAAAGTGTTGTGCCACTTTCGAACCTAAGTGGATGATGTTGATAACTGATGTGATTCTTTGCACCGGTGGTTCCTCTGTTAGGACACCTGTGTGAACTTGAGAAGAACTTCACATGTCCACTAAAATAAAAAACAAAAAGTTATTTTTTTTTAGGGAGTAACGCAATATTCTAATGCATTACTTTTAAAAAGTAACTTTGCCCAACACGGGTTACTAGTATTCAAATGTTACTGTTTGCGCAGCACTCCTCTGCGGTACCTGCTGACCCCGTCTCTGCAGAAGGAGGCGGCTCCGAGGGTGGAGGAGCTGGGCTGGAGGGAGATGGAGAGGATCAGTGCGTTTCCCGGGATCTCTGACTCAGAGCAGCGGCTCTACATTCCCGGAGGAGGAGTGACCAAAGCCCTTTACACAGACTGGTAAAAACCGGCATAAATCAAACAATTCTGTCAAATCTATAATTGTGAATCCGGCCAATGGAGGTTTTTTGTCTGGTCCAGCTGCACAGAGGACATCTCTATGGCAGTAATGCTGATCTTCTGCTCAGAAGGAGACAACATCCCTGACGCGTTTGCTCTCGTTAACCATCTCAACGACTGGCTCCATCTGCTGGAAAAACCTGTAAGTGTGAATAATGATTTGAAACTGCGCTTTCAAAACTGGATGTCCAGAATGGCACATTACCGTAGAAGTATGTGGTCACAGAATTTCAGAAGTGAACGTTTTTCTGTCTAGACTGAACGTTGTTGTTTTTTAATGTTTTCTCTCAGACGCAGGGTTCGGTGCAGTGGCGGGTTCCTCCCTCGTGGAGGCTGCTGTTTGGCAGCGGTATCCCACCTCTTCTCTTCTGAGGCACGGCTGAAACCTCACGCTTGCATATGGATATGCCTGACGCAACTCTGCAGGTGTGACCGTTTTAAACATGAACCAGAGAAATCACTGATGGACTGATGGTTGAGCGGTCAAACTGCACAAAGTGCTGATTACACATTTTGCTTGTAAATAAGTGAAATGGTACAGAAATAATAAGCTGTAGCATTATTTTTGCCAAATCGTGTGTCCCGTGTCATTTTTTTCTTTATAACGCTAGTCATGCTGATAGTTCAGCTTTCATCTCTCTCCACCCAGCGGTGGATGGCTCTGGCTCCCTGCCATCTGAGTTTCCCAGCAGAGCAGCACTTCTTGTAATGTGACGCAGCTCTGAACCTGCTGGGACCAGTTGTGTGTGACGTTCTTGTGGGAAGAAAATGAAAACATTTAAAGCCCCTTCTGCATAGTTTGGCCATTTTTTCCATTGTTGGTGCATCAAAAATGACCTTGTTAGCAGTGTCAAGTCATGTCCCATCACGACTGTCTGAAATCTTGTGACACGAATGAAATATCAAGCGCTGAATCAAACAAAAACAACCAAGAAATGTCCACATCATACACCACCTTTTGGGGTTAGTAAGATTTTAAGGGGTTCAAGCGTGTAGCTTGTTAGAATGGCAAAGGATCAGCAATCTCCACCTAAAACTGATCGGGCAGACCAAACCGTAAGTCGTCGAGACTTGAAACTTGGAGGGATGGTAGTACTCCCAACGTCTACAACATGAACAAGGCTCGTCCCAATCAGCCTGACGGGGGTGCTACAGCGATCAAAAGTACGAAATCACTCATAACTCCTAAGCCCTTAGTTGCAGTCTCAACGGCAAAATTTTCACGTATTTGGAATTTTTTTTGAAAAACCTACTTTTGCGAACGAGTTCTAGGTTTTCTGCCCAATCTGAACCAAACCAGTGCAGA
This sequence comes from Sinocyclocheilus anshuiensis, assembly GCF_001515605.1. Lineage (NCBI taxonomy): Eukaryota > Metazoa > Chordata > Actinopteri > Cypriniformes > Cyprinidae > Sinocyclocheilus > Sinocyclocheilus anshuiensis. The sequence goes on from NW_015555730.1 coordinate 1,830,521, forward strand.
GATTGCCTGGAGAGTGAACATCAATGATTATAAAAAAAGTTGACACGCCGTTGCAAAGGGACGCCAAAACATTAGAAATGGTCAGGGCCACTTTTACAAACATGGCTTTACTAACTCAGTGGGCCTGTTTGACTCACGGCTTTAAAGTCTGAGAAATTTGAAAGAAAATGGCTCCTGGGGTGGGGTGATGATGCATTTTTCAAGGGCGCAAACGATTGTATTTTGTGTGAATTTTCACACATACATACAATGGTTGCGTTGCACTGCACTTTTAGACATGCACTCGCAAACTTCCCTAAGCACTTCCCCTCGGGGGAATCCCCGCTGCCATTTTGAAGTGTGTTCCACTTCATGAAGTGGACGAGGGAAGGTTATATGGACAGACCCCCGACCTCTCGATCTTGAACGAGGGAGCGAGTCTACTTCATATGCACACTTCAGGCCGCTCCATAGACCACAATGCAACACGATTATGATGTCATCGCAGATCCCCAAACAACTCTATAATATAGAAATGATTTTTTTTAAAGTGCCCCTATTATGGATTTTTGAAAATTGCCTTTCATGCAGTGTGTAACACAGCTCCAAGTGAATGAAAACATCAAGTTTTAAATCTGAAAGTGCACCGTGTAAAAAGTTACTGTCTCTCAAAAGAAAGAGTCGACTCTGAATCACTGAAACGAGTCGTTTTTAAAACGAATCCCAAGCCGTTTCATGTTGACGTCAACATAAAACATTAGCATATTGCCCGCCCACTTGTTGGTCTTTTCACATTGGTCTGAATGAAAATGCTAATTCATTCTTTGCCACTAGGTGCTGCTTTCTATTCATCAAATAATCCTGAAAGAAGTATATTGCAGTTTTCACCAAAATCCAGAATTTTTTTTTTCAACATCAATAATAATCATAAATGTTTCTTGAGCAGCAAATCAGCATATTAGAATGATTTCTGAAGTATCATGTGACACTGAAGACTAGTAATGATGCTGAAAATTCATACAAATTTACACAATATGTAAAATATATATATTTTTTTCAATCAAATAAATGTAGCCTTGGCGAGCAGAAGCAAATTTCAAAAACATTTTCTCTCTCATTTTCTGTGCTCCCACAGATCGCGATAAGGAGAGTGACAACTTTTAATAATTATTAAGAGAGTTTGCAAATGTGATATTGATTTAATACAACAGTTCAATAAACAAGTACTGCCTGATTTTGCTCTATTTCTTCAACGGAAATAGTTCCAAATATAGTAACAGCTCAGCTGCTGCGCATCTCTAAAAGCAAACATAATTCTTTCAATGAAAGTGCGTTTTTGAACGAATCTAGTGAGTCAGTGATTCATGATTACCCATTCATAGTCACTTGCTTCATTCCTGAATGAATAAGCCGTTCGAACGAATCAATAGAATTAATGATTCAGTGATAAAATCAGTGACTTGCCACCACCTGCTGGCGGCCAAAATATATTTTTTTTGCTTTAACCCCTGTACTACAATTTCACTCCTAAACAAGAACTATTTTTCATGATAAATCTATTCACAGTAGTATTTTACAAAATTTGTAGGTTATAGTAAAAAAAAAAAATCTGTGCATGTATTACAGTAAATGTGCTTAACTGTAGTGAAAATAGCCAAAAAATGCTTAAAGCTCTCAAACATGGTCTTATTTTGTTGTGAATTATGAACTGGACATGTCTTATGACATTTAAACTGTGTAATATGATACAGTATGACTAGTTTAGTCTGCAGAGACATTTAAATGAGCCATCTTTTAGCCTGGTGTGTGACTGTTTGGAAGAAGTGAATGAAACAACGCATTGTTACAGAAACTAAATGATAGCAGTTTTATTCATGGATCCTACTCTTGGATAAAGAAAAGTAAGACTCTTCAACACTCAGACACTGCTGCTTTGTTCTGTGCGTCTCAACCAAATGCAATGTCTGTTCATCATTTTGTACAATCAAATCTTTTTTTTTTTTTTTTACATCTCATAAGGTACACTATGTACACAATGTGAGCACTCTTCAGCATAAGACATCATCTAACAATCTCACAAACTGGATTTGAGCATAAAGCCCTGTAGATATGATAGGAAATTTCAAGTAATTTCATATAAAAAATAGAGCATTTCATTTTGCCTCTGAAAAAAAGTTGTCTAAAAATACAATGTGTGAACAGCGTTAGAAATGCATAGACCTACTTCAGATCCTGCTGCTTTTTCCAACAAAACAAAAAGCAAAATAAAAAAGACACAAAATAGGTCCAATGAAATTAAAACCAATCCAAACCATGGCGATGCGCTGTCCTCGTGATATTACCGAGTTTCATCCACAGATATTAGTGCTGGTGTGTGCTCTTGTTCAGAGTGGAGAAACCTTCTCAAAGATTTCATGCTGTAAACGACTTCTGAAAACACAGGTGTGGATGGGAGAGCATTATGGGATGAAGATCTCTTGCTGAGGTTGCCATGGAGTTAGGAGTCACTGGTTGTTCTTGCTCTGTCAATACAATCACAAATCACAGTCAAATATGAAATATTTAAATCACAATGCTAACGGGCTACTTCACCCAAAACACATTCACTTGCCCTCATTTGGTTCTAAACCTGCAGGACTGACACTCTTCTATGAACACGCAGCAGAATCACTGACGTTCCCTAATAGGGACATGGGCTGCTGAGCTCCAAAACACAAGTGGGAACTGAAGCAATTCTTGCTGGTACCTCATGAACAACTGTGTTAAACATAACAGACAACGAAGGCATTTTTTGAGGATTAGGCCTAGGAATGAGGCTGAAAATCACCAACCCCCTCGTGATTCAAAAATGCACAATGCAATTCGATTCTCAGTGTATGTCACTTCAAAGCCATGCTAAAATACATCTACTCTGACTCGTCAATAGAAATGGAACAAGCAGGTTTAATATCCGAGTATTAGAGGTAACTTTTGCATTCACATTTGCATGCATTCAACTTTAAACATGTTCATTGCTAATGCATCCTGTGCAAATATATTTCTCCTGCATCTGTGCTGCACGAGTGACAGAATGTTCATTTTTTGGGTGATCCCTTTAAGTGGCACATTCAATATTTGCACAGTTTTTCTTTTAAAGGGGTCATATGATGCGATTTAAATTTTTCTTTTCTCTTTGGAGTGTTACAAGCTCTTGGTGCATAAAGAAGATCTGTTTTCATGTTTTTGAATCATCGCTCCGGCCTGACAGGGCATCATCACAATGTGGTAAAGGGCGTAACATATCCGTCACACGCTTGAGGTATTCGGCCAATCACAGCGCACTGGATAGCTGGCCAATCACAGCACACCTCACTTTTTCAGACCGATGAGCTTTGTAAAAATCGACGCGTTTCAGAAAGGTGGGGCATAGAGGAGAAACAATAATGTACAGTATGTGGAAAATAATGTGTTTTTTGAACCTTAAACCGCATAAACACATTTCATTACACCAAATACACAAAATAATGTTCTTTTTAGCAGCATCATATGACCCCTTTAAGCTCTGCCTCTGATTGACAGTCTATTAGGAATAATAGGTAGTTAATGTCCCACCATGCAGCAGGGACATTAACGACAGATATGGATCAAGCTCTTATGATTACTGTGGCAAAATGGCATTCATTATTGGTTGATTGTTCTCTACCCCTTATTCGCCCCTTTACCTTCAGTGGTTAAAAGAGGCGTGCCCTAATGCTAGTATTTCCTGTCACTGTTTAAGTTCAGAGATGAAGACCGCTATTTAGCGGTCAGGGTATAAACTCAAAAACGAAACAACTGCCATGAATCTTGTACGACTTTTTTTTTTTTTAAATATCGATATTCCGTTTTTGAGAATCGATACAGTATCGCCAAACAAAATATCGCGATACTCACGTGTATCAATATTTTCTTACACCCCTAAATGAAAGTATTGGGATAAATGTTTATAGTCCAGATATAGACTCTGATGTTGCGGCAGCCCCGATCAATGGGTCTTTGAAAGTAATGATATGCTGCAAATAATGATCGTATATGTTGCATTATGCCAGTAGGTGGCGAACATTGACTGTTAAATGTATTTGATGTCTGAATGATTCATTCAAGAGATTTAAAACTAAACAAGTCTTCATTTATTTATTTCAAATTATTATTTATTTTTTTTACATAATTAGGCTAATTCGTTTAAATTAATACATATTTTTAAATAGACTCATAACATTAATAAAACATTTTGTCAGAAATTCAAGTAAATGACATTTTGTTTGGTTGTCTGTTTTGTTTTCAGAATCGTGGGAGAATTATAGCTTAAAAATACATAGGCTAATATATCTGGCATCTAACTAAAACCATTAGTTAGGGCTGTGACGGTGGCAGATTTTTACCACCGCGGTGGTAATGCACCAACTACCGCCGGTGGCGCAGTGTTGATATATATATAATTAATATT
>NW_015555730.1:1835514-1835935 GCF_001515605.1 Sinocyclocheilus anshuiensis
AATCATCTATTAACAAATGTGCGTATTTATTTTAGCACTTCCGTCAGTGAATACACAACCTGCAAAACACTAAAATAAATATCAAAGAAATAATACAGTTAAACAAGGAAGTAGCCTAAATAAGAAAGTTAAATACACCCTTGTCTACAGAACGCGAGCGGTGTGGCGTGACACGACAAAATGCTAGGCTAAAGAACTCATTATAATCAGTGATGCTACACTGGATGCGGCACGTCACGACATGACAAATCCCCGACAGTAAACTGCCTCATCCTATTTATGAGGTACTGACACAAAGTTGACACTTGTACAACCGTCACAGCCCTACCATTAGTACTGTTTCTAATATTAAAATTAGTTGGGTAGCACCCACTACCCAACCCCCACCCTGGGCCCCCCTCTTTTGTGTTCGTTCCGCGAT
>NW_015555730.1:1836117-1851619 GCF_001515605.1 Sinocyclocheilus anshuiensis
CACACACACACACACACACACACACACACACACACACACACACACACACACAGAATTAAAGTATTATTGCACTGAGGCTGTGCCAAGAACTAAAAATTCCGCCATGTATCTATCACCATCAGGTTTAAGCTCAGCACAAATCTACACCCCGCAAAAGACTTTGTTTTTTTGTTTAAATTAGTCATCGAGATCACGATTTAATCTCATTCAATTAGAGAAAGCAAATGTCTACATCTGTGGGGAAAAAAAAAGAAGCAAAACATCACACCATGCTGAAGCTTAGTCTTAAAACGCCAACAGCCACGGCCATGAGAACAGCAGCAAGCTCCAAACCAGCACATCACCACAGCACACAAGGCCCGTGTCTGACTCTCACGTACAGCCTGAGGATTTTGAGGAGCCCGGACAAGCTCGTCTTTACAAAAATCCTGCAGATGTGCCATTGCTGCCTCATTGGGGAGGTTTCCCAACAGGGCAGCACTCGCTGTGTCACGTACAGCAAATACAGCCCAGACTGCAACCACAATATAAGACACAATTACACAAACCCTCGACACAACGCTGACCTGACACAACTCACTGATCAAATGTAACACATGACCTCCATTTTTTCAAAATCACTGAAGGATCAATATCATAAAAAAAATGCTGCCTCATATTTCATCCCAAAAATAAAAAGATAAAAATAAGAAATCACATATTAGCTAAAGAAAATTAAGAAATAAAAATAAAACTCACTGTAACAAGCAAGTAATGACATTTAAATTAAGGTCATTTGTAAAGTACAGTTGTATAGACCGTATAGTATTTGTTTTACTGAATTTTTTTTTTTTTGAAAGAAATCACAGTATACAGCAATGAGCATATAGGGGAAAAATCTGCTTGTCATGAAAATGTCACAATGCAAAAAATCTTCTAAAAAGCTCTAAAATAGGCCATCAGAGCGATGATCACTCTCAGTCTGACTGCATCAGCATCCCACTAACCAACTCGATTTAGATCAGGGGTGTCACACCTACGGACTGTTTTCTGAAATCTCACTTTTTCTTTGTCTTTCACATGCACCAATTAAGATCACTTGTGATGGGGGATACTGTAAACGTATACAAAATAATTATCTGCCATTATACTGGACAAAATATACATTTTATTGTATTCATAGATTATTACTAAAGATAATAGTATTGTCAGTAGCCGGGTTTCCATCCAAAGTTGCGAATTTAACTTATGCGCAAAATTGGAATATCGCACAAAACATTTGCGAACAAGCACCGTTTCCATCCAACGAGTCAAAGAGAACAAAATCATCACTTTCTGATAAACTGGCACTATACATCACTAAGAAAAGTAGGAGAAGCTACTGAATATAATAATTTTCCTATATAATAAATTACTTGCACCTCAGAACGAGCAGACAGAACACATTGAATGCAGTTATTGCTTTCGGAGGTGGATGCTGCGGTTTGGGAACGCAGTCGTTTAACAGTTCTGGGAGGCAATTATTCGCATTAACCATTTTTCACACAAGTTAAAAACCACCTCAAGCGAGTGTAAAAACTTTTTTGCGAATTAAGGCATTTTTATTCGAAATTCAGCATTTCCATCACTCGATTCTGATGCAATACTTCAAAATGCGCATAAAAGCAGGGTGATGGAAACCCAGCTAGTGATCAGTGATGCACCAGAATTAAAGGTTTCATTTAGCATTTAGATTTCATTTAAACAAAGTTTATTTAATAATCAATTAATCAATCAAGTTTATTAATCAACAAATAATGTATATACAGTCGTGGTCAGAATTATTGGCACCCTTGGTAAATATGATCAAAGAAGGCTGTGAAAATACATGTTTGGATCTTCCAACCGGACATTAATCCAAAAACAAACCTTAAAAACAACACAAAAATAGGTCACTGGGCACAAAACCAAGCTTCTGCTATGGCCATTCCAGTTCCCTGAGCTGAACCCTATAGAAAGTGAGTGTGGTGAACTGAAGAGGAGAAGCACCATCATGGAGCTGGGAATCTGAAGGGTCTGGAGAGATTCTGGATGAAGGAATTGTCTCTGATCTCTTGTCAGGTGCTCTCTAACCTCATCAGGCATTATAGGAGAAAACTCAGAGCTGTTATTATGCCAAATGGAGGTTTCAAAAAAGCATTGAATAAAAGGGTGCCATTAATTGTGTCCAATGTGTATTAGAGAAAAACATTTATGTCATAATGATATTTTCCCCCATTTTAAATTCTTATTCTCCAATGAAAGGTTAGATTTATGTGCATTTTTTAAATAAAAGATCAAAATGATTAACAATGCAGATTTATTTTCACAGCCTTCTTTGATCATATTTACTAAGGATGCCAATAATTCTGACCACAACTGTATAATATATAGCAAAATGCTCCTCTCTATAGTTATTTTTTTCTAGTTAACTATCAAGCTATCAACACTGAATGGCCTTTCTTAGTTAAATGTAACGTTATGTGACACTGTTTTCAAGCGGCTTTATTGATGAGATTTCAGTGCATTAATATCAGTGATGCCAGTTGAATCCAACACACAGACATTATAAAGGTGCAAGAAATTGATGCTCAAATAAAAAAAAAAACTAAACTGATCCTCGCTGGTGTAACTGCACTACCTCGGGAGGGACTGTTAAATCATCTGATATAACTGACCCACAATGCAACAGTCTGAGCAAAGCAAGAAACACTAGTATAGTGGTTGGACAAAATAATGTGAAGAAGATCCAATTATTATAGGGCTTAATGTAATTTGTGCAGGCTACAGTGAAAAGATAAATGGTGTGATTATCTTTTCGTTGTCTATATTCTCTAGGTTGTAAAATAAGCTGTGTTGAGGTATTTAGTACAAGCCGTGGATAAAATGGGTGACTTGTCAGACTTCCAAACAGGACAAACCATGGGAACCCGTTTAGCAGGAGCATCTGTAACCTTAACAGCCCGACCGTTTGGTATTTTAGGAACAACAGTCTATACAATTATGACTGCGTACACAAAGCATGACAAGACTTCATCAGCAGAGTGATAGCAAACCTTAACATTCATTTCGAAGACAGTTTCCACAAAAACTGATGACAGAGAACTTCGCAAAGCCAACATCCGTGAAAGAGCTGCAGCTGTTCATACTTATTCACAGACACCACTGATAAAATGCAAAAAATATGGAGTCATGAATAAAACCTAGACTGTTTTGTAGCACAAAGATGAACTTCAATATCTGCTATAGCCAGACAAATTGCCTGACAATCAGCTAACTTAAATATTATCAAACCACAGTGGATTATTTTTTGGAGAGTTGAGTGAGAAGCCCATTCCCTCTTTCAACAGCGGGAAGATGTTTTTATAGACAACATTCAAATGGAGACTATTCAGACGTTGTATGAATCTATTCTAAGGTTTAAAGCTGTATTACATGCAAATGGCAGAAAAACACTTTAATAAAGAAATATTGCCTATTTCCCAGGTGTTCACATTATTTTGTCCAACCCCTGTATACCCTGATGACACGTGCCTGCAAATGGCTTGATCTCTAAATGGCCCAAAGACTAAATAGTAACTATACAGTACTGAGGCACGAACATCTCAGATACTAAACGCGAAGTGACATTATGAGAACTGAGTGGGTTGAGGCATCTGAGGTATTATACGACACTACACGCACATGAACAGACATGTTGAAATGATTCATTGTGTCAATGAGGAGTAGAACACAATGAAAAAAAACAACAAAAAAAACACACATTCCATCCAGACAGTTTCACCTTTTTCTTTTCTTATCAGGGTCGTTGATCCTGGGTTTTGTCTGCTTCTGAGTCTTCTGCGTGGGGTTGGACATTTTCTCATCCCTTTGTCTTTTGCGAGCACTGGAGAAAAAGAAACAAAAAGTGTATATAAGCTGAAAATCGAATACTCTAACACATAGTTCTAACAAGGTCTCATTTCCAGTAAAAAAGTAAATTTCCTATTTGTCATCACTAAATGCAAAACTCTGTCCAAACAGAAACAAAAAATGAAACAAAGTGACAGAATGTCTTGTTGCATGTTGCTTCTGTGGTTTGTTAGGACAAAACCTCAGATAAACATGGAAGAGATAAGACTTCAAGGTGCAGATGGTTAAGACATGGTGTTAGCCTTGATAAGCAAATACTATGGAAATCTATTAATGACACAAATTGGGTGAATCTCATTGCAACATTTAACCCCAACATCAAAAGGAAATAAGAAATATTTTGCATTAAAAAAAAAAAAATCAAGGTCTTTTTAGGACCATTTAGATGTTTTGCATGGTGACATTATTTTCTTGTCAGTTAAGCACATTTCTTCCCAAATTTTCATTATCATAATGCCTCTACATATTGTAGTTTTTATTCTAAAAAATATTGTTTTATATATTTACAGTAAAACAAGATTACTGTATCAAATCAGTAATCCAACCGTTTTAAAACATTAAACAAATGCTAAAATAATCATGTGACCGGTTGCATAAACTGCTTAGACTAGTCTTACAAGTAAGTCCTCTAATTTGTTTTGAAGACTTGCCATTACTTTTTATAGTCATTTACATAAAACGCAAACTGGCCTAATCTGAATTTGAAAAGTAGGACTTATCACCCCTTGGTTAAGTGCTAGTTGGTCAGACTAGTTCTTAAGACACAGTCTTAACATAGTAGCGATGTTTGTGCCAGTCAGTGGCAGCTGGAATTCATTTGGCAACTAAATCCAGCATCTGAAATCATGCTTGATGAAAGCTGATTCCTTACTGGCCACATGCACTTTTGCAAACGCCAAATTTAACGCATATAGTGTCTTGCTACATACTTTGTTCCAGCATCTCTGTCTGATTCTTTATTGGGGGTCTCCAGGCCTGTCTTCTTTCCTGTCTTCGGGTCCATCCCGTCCTCCAGATGAGATAGCTTGCTGCCGTTGTAGCATTCTGTGCATTTGGGAGGCTGTGGCGGCGGGGGAGACTCGGACAGGGGCTCTTGGTCCTCTCTGGAGAGCTCTCGCCACTGTATCTGCACACACATAAATAACCAAATCAATATCTTCAGCATAAACACAAATGCAGTACGTCTAGTCCAGGGTCCGGTTAATAATAATTCTGTTGAAAATACTCTGGTGATGACATGCCTGCACAGATGAGTCTCCCATAATGTACTTGGCACCTTCCAGCACAGCCATGTATGAGAAACGCAGCTGGTCGGGGGTCTGAATCAAACCCATCCGATACTTCCTCATGTCTAGGAGAATCTTTCTGATGTCCACCGCCAGTGGGTCTTTCCTTTTGTCCATCTGAACACATCAGTCATAGCGGAAAAGAAAAGCAGTTGTTAATTACCTCCAAGTCTGAGTGGGTGACAAACATAAAAAAAAAAACATAAGCGCTAAACCTCATGATAACACAAGTGTAACTCATGATGTGGCATCACTGCTTGGTATATGCAGTCAAATCACTTGAGACTGTAGTAATATCACTGTCTAACTCAATAATGTTTGCCCCAGCCAGTTTACTTTTTTGGAAACACTCAATATTTAATAATATTACCAATCTTAACTTTGAACACACTTGACTGGATGTTGATATAAAGGCTAAAATGCTTAAAATCAAACATTACAAAAAGCTTAGGAAGTAATTATTTTGTCTTTTTTGTCTCCATATAACTAAAAGACAGACTTTCAGTGACCTACAGTCCATAGCAAAACCGAAAATTGCTATGATAGAAGAAAAACGCATTATTGTATTTATTCCTAGTGATCCAACTCACCAAAACGAGACAAGTGTCGACCAGAGAGAACGTTCCCGATCGGCCGATTCCTGCACTGCAGTGGACCACTGCTGGACCTTGGTCCATCCCAAGTGAGCCCGACTCCCGCACCTTAAACAGGAAATTCAGGAAGCTGGCTGGGGATTCTGGGACACCAAAGTCAGGCCATGTGGTATAGTGAAAGTGATAGATCTGTCTCGTCTCCCCCGTCTAAGTGGATAAATTAATAATAATAAAAAAAAAAAATCAAGAAGAATTGTATATAATATTAATATCGCTGCAGCATAGGATTACAATTAAAATCTGCATGAGAAGACCTCAGATGGCATTCTGTGAGCAAGAACATGACTTTCAGTGGTCAATGTGTGAAACTTACATTTGCATTCTGGAGTTCCAGCAGTCTGGTGGTGTAATATGACTTTACGTCCTCTGACACTAGTGTTACCACAAAGCGGGTGTCACGGAACGACATCTCTCGTTCTTCTTGTGTCGGCCAATATTGTGCACACTTTTCCTGCAGTAAGGTATGTGTATAAATAATGAGAAGTAAAACAAAAAATGTATTTCCTTTGTTTAAAACTAATTTGTAAAAGCTAACAACTTCCTGATTTTTCCTGAAATGTTGTATTAAAACCCAACGGCTGGTAAAGATGTTGTAAATTTAGATACAACAGCCTGCATTGACTGTGCTGAGGTCAGTGCATAATATTAAAATTTAGAAAACAAAGATCATACATAGAGTCATATGATGCTTTACTTACGTTCTGTGATAGTCTTATGACTTTACTACAAATAAGAGGGTCAGTCTACAATGTTCAAAAACATATGACTGTGTGAAAACACTGGTTGGTTATTTTAATTTAACTGTCGAAAATGTTTTTTTTACCCATACAGTTTCAGTTACACCCACTAATGGCATTTGTCACCAAATATGCTGATGAATGATAACTGGGTCAATGATAAATGATAAGTTTTCAAATTTATTTAAAAAAGGGAAAATACCCTTGACAAATATAATTTTTGAATTTAAAACAGTCATAAAATCATGTTCATAAGAAAATATATAAACTGCATTTATGTATTTGTTTTAATTATTTGAATTCGCTTTTATTTTTAGATTTCATTTATTCACATCAATTCACAAAGTACTTTATTTTTTAATATTTCTATTTAGCTTTATTTCAGCTTTAGTTTGAGTAATTTTAGCACTTTCAAGCAGTTTGAGTAATTCTATGTTTATTATTATGGAAGTTTTCTCCATCTAATATGTATATGTTATTTTAAGTTTTATTTAAATTAAATTAACTATTTTCAATAGTTCTCAAGAACAACACTGCACTTCTACACATATATTAGTTCTTTAATGATATGCTACTTACATAGACTCCCTAAGGCACTGCTGAGCTCTGTAATATGAACTAAGAGACAGACTTTACATTTCATTGTAGTATGAATGAGTGTGCAGGCTGAAAGCTCATAGAGTGTGCTTTTAAGGAGAAAAGGTTTGGATCAATGACGCCTACCGAGCCTTTCTCTATTACTCTGTTGAGCATTATAACAGCTTTGGTCTTCTGCTCCCATATCATCAGCCAAAAGTGACCACAGGTGTTTCTCAGAGGACCCTGACAATGCAGAAACACACACACACACACACACACAAACAAACACACACACACACACACACACACACACACACACACACACACAAAAAAGTGAAGAATTAGTTGGGATGGGCCACAATAAACAACTTATGCAATATAGCTCCCTAGGAAATTTGAACCTGACTCCAGACTAAGTTTTCAGAGCTTTCATAAGACAGATGAGCCGACTAGCCATTGAGTAAACACTGGTTGATTTTGAAAAACATGTCTCGCACCATCTCTAGTAGTTACCTATGCAAAAATCATGTAATGCCAAAAAGTCTAGCACACCTACACAATTGTTGAAAAATATCAAACCAAAACTGCATCTCAAATGGCTGACTAATGTTTTTGAGAGCGTGACCTTCGAAATGCAACCCACACAACTAAGCTGTAATAGACATCTGTAAAACCTACCAGCTGCCTACATCATCCTGTAGTAACATCTCTGTAATGTAACTGCCAGAGATGGAGCGAAGGTAACTTTATGGTGCTGATAAAGGTTTTACTAAAAGCTGCTAAGTTGTTTACAATCCTGTTCTGTGTGCCTGAGCAAAGCCATTTCACCGCAGGTTTCTATAAGGGGACCGTCCCTGGAATTAGTCCACTGAAAATAACTTCAGACAAAAAATGCCTGCTTAAGGCATCTTAGTCACACGTCAAAACAAAACCTTTCTAGCTCTGAAAACAATGAAAATATTTATTGAAGTCCTATGACTGTTCCCCCGATTCCTCATATTCATATGAGCTAGTGTCATAGTGTTGACGTCAAGCTGTTTTTCCACACATTCTCATAAACAGCACGAAATGCACCAAATTATACTTTTTTTGCAGTTTCTGCAGTTTTTTAAATCAGACTTAAGACTTTTTAAAAGACTAAATTTTTACATAGGGCTGCACGATTAATCGAATGCGATTGTCATGCGCATTTTGATAGTAACGCCGGTTCTGTAATCAGCAGAAAATTATCATCACGGGCTTTCAGATGGCCCTTTGGATGGAGATTTACTGCTGATCACAGAACCGTGCTTCACTGAAAGATACGCATGACAATCACAGCTTCTGTCGAATCGCGATCTCGATTCCATTTCGATTTATCGTGCAGCCCTATTTTTACACAATATGTACATATGTATTGAAATTGGTTTATGTACTAATATATCAATAAATACAATTTAGAATGCGATCAACAATGGATTTTGATGATGCAATAATAATGTGTTTAAAGAAAGGCTATAAACAGATTATTGTGCTAGAAAAATATATACATTTTATGTATTAAAAATGTTCTTCCTTCATGAGACGGGAAGAGAGAAGCTACTAGTGTTTACTTCGTATTAAATTTCAGATACAGTTTACTGTGTAAACAAAACACCAATAACATCAAGAAAAAAAAATGATTGTGAACAACTCTGAACTGACATGCCTGTAGAATGTGCAACAGAACCGCATTTTGACTTTTGAACATGCAACACTCACATTTATTTTATTCGATCACAGCCTTATTAAGTTTAATAATCACATTAGGCCACATCATGATTCATGTTTTTCTGTCCCTAAATTTAAGACCTCTTAAAAATGATCATTTTAATGAAATTGGAAATAATGAAACTCTTTCGAACGGCACTTATGTCATTTTAAGGACCCGCTCACCTGGGTAAGTATGTATCTTCTCTGGGCTTCTTCCATCACCACTAGGCTGGCATTGATGTAGTCATTTTCTGTGTTTTCTAATTTCACCCGACTGTGGTCAACTGATATGTTTAGGAATAAAGTTAAACAATGTCAAACGCAACATTACAGGCCAGTTGCACTACAATGACAAGAGATGAATCCTAATCGGATGTTACTTACACGGGCTCACATCTCTGTATCTGTTCCGATTGCGATTATCTGGATACTTGGCCACTTTGAAAGCACATTCATGTGATTGGTTGCGTATTTCCTGGAAAAGAAACACATTCAAACATCGAGTATTTCCTGGAAAAGAGCTTCAAAACAACAGTTAAATCAGGCCATTACTGATTCATTATGTTTCATTTCAGTCAACCCGCCCAAGCCCATGCCCATGTCTGCAAACACAGGACAGGACAAACACATTTAAAAGAAATGAGCTGATCATGTCAGTTGCGACTGAACAGCTTCCAGAAGTAGTAACGTAATATTACTGGAAACATAAATCAAGGAAGCTACATGTTGTTTATTTAGTTACAGACAAACTCACTCAACACTCAATGCAATTTTGAATGAAGCCTATAAATATATGCTTATTTAGAACTACAAGAGTAAAAGATTTGAAAACAATTTAATAGACTTTAATACTTTTTAAGTAGTAGTATATTTTTATTTAATGCCATGTCAGCACCTTAGGCTATTTTCATGGCAAAAACTTTTCAAAAAATACAAGTATAACAAATACAAGAAAAACCAGCAAACAAACAAACACAAGTTATATATATTACACAAGATTTTTTACATGTAATACTTTTTAAGTGCACGCTGTTTAATGTGTAATGTAAAGAAGACTGCAGTAAAGTTTTAATGCGGTCCTGTTGTTTTTAGTGGTTAGGACGACATTTAGTCAGCGATAATAGGAAAACGTAACAGTTTCTGTTTATAGTAATTAAACCTGTCAGTCAGAAATAGCGAACAGCTGTTATTCGTATAAACGGAGGGAATGTGTTGCACTGTTGTCATAAGAAGTCTGTCCCAAAACCTAGTGTGTTGCCTTCAAAATCAGCCTGTTTGGCCATTAATGTCAGGTTAAAATGTTGTTTACTGTAAGCAGTTACGATACAACACGATTTCGATCTCAGGCTACATGCTGTTCAATTTAGACTGTGTCAATGTGCTTTCTGTTGTTATGACAAAACAATAAGTATAATAATAAAAACGTTAAAGTTAAACAGACTACAATGCCCAAACATGTTTTCTACGTAGTTGGTTCACTCGGTTTTGAGGCACAGTTACAGTTTCACTCACAACACTGGAGTTTTCAACAGCACTACCACAATAACATCCCGGCTTCACAGCTTCACTTTCATTTGACCCAATTTCAACAACAGCCGAAAGGAGAACAGTGAAAGCACACGGAATTAAAGTCTGTAAAGACACAAGGAGCTAAAAAGACATTTCTCTCTCGGTTAAATGTAGATTGCGTGGCTCATTAGCATGCTAGCTGTATTAGCTTTACTTACTAAATAAAGGTTCTGCCAGCGGCCCTCTGAGTCTATGTCCTCAAACTCCTGCTCCATGTCTGCGTCAATTCCTTCCGCGTTAAGCTCGTTTTTTTATTGATAATGAACGTCACAGCTGTAGAAATCGTTCATTTCTCGTCCTCACACTGAACCGCTGAGAGAGTCTAGTCTGTCAGTGTTTGTCCGTGTCGCTGACATTTGCGACGAGAAGCTCAGTTCGCTGCGCATGCGCGGTGAGGAGAGCGGCGCACGTATGCGCATGCGCAGTGAAAGAGCGCCTTCAAGATGTCAGAGCAGAGCGAACATGTCAAACGTCAATGATTTGCACTTAGTTGGACACACATGTATATATATATTTATTTATTATTTCATATAAGCTTCTTTTGTGTTATAGTGTGATATTCACTTCTCAAATGTAATTTTGCAATGATTGACAAACATTTAATTTGTCCAAACAGATTATGGAGGCTTTTCTGCATTTATAGAAATGTTCGCATCGGCACCACTATATTAAGCAGAATGCTGATTTTTTTTTGTATCGGCACCACTATTACTATATAATAAGCCTAAATTAGCCTATACACTTAAATTGGTACCGAGTCAATGCAAAAATAAAATATAAAACATAATATTTTTTTCTGATACACTTTTATTACGATATTAGTTTGTTATTAGTATGTTTATAGGTTAATATTATCACAGTTATTTGTGGTACTGCATGCAAATACTTTTAATTGACAGTATTGAACTACTGAATAAGAAATATGAACTATAACCGTTGGGAAATTTTTTTTTCCTACATATGAAATACCTCGAGCATTGCATCATCCTGTGGGGTGCAGCCAGTTCAGATTAAAATAAATATAAGTGATTCTGTTCATTAGTGCAGTATTGTCATGATGTTGTTTTGTAGGTGTGTCGTGTTGTCGTCTGCCGCAAGGTGGCGACAGAGAACACAGTGCACTTACATTTCAAAATTAAGCAATGTGAGTGGCGCCTGGCGCGGTTTATTTGGAGATGTCCTGTTGTAGTCTCCAAAGTGTCCTTTTTGAAAAGACACATGCATTCAGCTTTAAAAAGAGTTCAGAAAATATAGTTTTGTCAGAATCGTCCTCAAGCCAAAACCAGAACGTGGGAACATAATTTTCTTTATTTTATGTTTGTCAAACCTCTTAAACCCCAGTCTTAATATTTATTTTCTTGAAAATATTTCATACCAAAAAAAAAAAAAAAAGTACTCGGTTTCAGTCTTTTTGAGTTTCTCTTAAACTGTTCCTACTACTATGAGTAATTCTGACTCTTTGCTTGTCTAATTGTGGGGGTGCTGTTGCCTGAAGATCAGCCTCCTGCCTTAAAGGTGCAATAGGTGATTGTCTTCAGAAACAATTTTTGTTATGCTGGTTGAAAGTCTCTTCACATCCCGATAGCAATTATTAAATTAAGTGGTCTAAATGTATTTGTATTTATATATTCTGTGGAAGGCATAGGATCAAGAAATGTTCATCCAATCAAAATGCTCGGTCCGAGCGTTTTAATATGCTTTCCTACCTGCCTGTCAATGTATGTATTAGCATTCCTCTGCGCACCCGGTTCCATCCCGGTTCACGCACGCTGTGCAGACAGAGCGAGAATGGCAAACAAATATCAACAACCCGATCTTCCTTCCTGGTATTGTAGTACTTTTAAAGATTTCTCACCGGTGAATGACACATGATGTAGCCCAGCGGTTAATCCAGTCCTGGCGCCAGCTCGTTAGAAGTGAGCTACGTGCATGAACTGTGTTCCGATCGATATGATCCCTACACAGTGTTCATTGCTCCCTACTCCCTGAGCAGGGAAATCCGTTGAAGTTTACTCACTTCGGAACATGGGCTGGAATTGGGAACCTGATGTAGCCTATTGTAGTAATGTTGTTTCTGGTATTCTGGTCTGTGAGTGTAAATGCGTTCAGGGGGCGTGGCTTTGGACGGCGATTGCAGGGAGGGTGGGACGTTCGCTTTCAGTGCTATCAGGCTCAAGTTAGCATTTTCCAAGATCTCCTATTGTACCTTTAAGGAAATGTCCAACTGCAGCTAAAATCAGTAGGTCAACGTACACTTGCTTCATTTTCACCTGGCAACCTTCTCACTTACCTTAAAGCAAAGCAACAAGTGACAATAAGCAGTTGCAAAGTGTATTTTTTTATTCTACAAACTTCAAAGTAAGTACACCAAGCCAAATGCTTGGTGCAAAAAAACCAAACAGTCAGCAAATGTGAGCATATACCATGTTACTTAACACAGTGCACTGAATGACAGGATGTGGTTTCTTACTCTCAATGATGTCAAGACGTCTCAGAAACAAAAGCACTTTGTGGTACAGCTGGATAAGAATATGTTGCTTGTTTCCCCCCTTTTTTTGTAACATTTTAAACATGAGGTCTGCAAATATTAAGTGGTGCTTAGCGAGATTTCTGTTTAAAGCTTCTATATTTACAGCTGTTCAGATGCACCTCTGCATTCATCCTCCATTAATGAAGACCTTTCACGAGGGGTTGATGAACTTTGACCAGGATCCTCCATTTCCACTTGTTCAGCTTCAGGTTCTTTGGTTCCAGAGGCTTGGTGGCGACACCTCATACATCCAATTATAAATAGGGGCAGAGAGCTCAGACCCAGCATGACCAGCGCCACTATCTGAAGTGAAAAATGGTGTTATACCATGACAAAATCTTTGGTACATTTAATTAGATAAATCTCATCTTTATCCGCATCAAACAGAATTAAATCATCCCATTGATTCACTCACCTGAGAAGTATTTCGAAAGCCAAAAAATGCCATTTGCTTTTCCGTGATGTTGTCAGAATTGGTGAAAGGCCGACACCATGTTGTTGAAGCAGATATATCTGTGTGAACAGTCAATCCTTCCCAGGAGGTTTTTGCACAGGCAAAGTACTGTCCATCAAAGAGCAGCAGCATGATCCAAACAGCGGCTGGAATGATGCAGGTTACAGAGGAGAGCAGATACTTTGTTTTGCACTGTGGGCTTTGAATATAAAACATGAGTGCGCTGGAGAACAGAGCAGGAACCACAAAATACGCTGCAGAAAACATCAGGTTCATCTTTGGATCACAAGGACATGCAAAGTCCATCTCCACGAGTTTCTCAAGTCCCACCATTAAAAAGCCAATAATTGCATTTGAATAAAAAGGACTCTTCTTCAGCTGTTTTTTCAAGCATGCTATCCATTCCCTGCTCATTGTCTGTGTTGTTAAGGTCGAGAGGTGTACCGACTAAAACTGAAAGTGATTGCTGGCAGACTTTTGTGCCAGCATGCACCTTCACATCTTCATATGTCTCTGAGACTCTTCCTGAGAAGCTCTGTGGTTGCGATGGAGAGATTTGACTTTCTGAAACAGTTTCAAAAGACTCTGCACTAGTCACTTTGATGGCACTATATAAATAAGTGGCATAATACTACAATTTGAGTGACTAGCGACTCTGTCATAGAACTTGTAACATGCTAAGTGTTACATATAAGGCCCTGTTAAAAAAAAAATCTAATATTTCTTCTATTGATTGACCCGAGTTTGTTAATTAGTCTGCAAGATCCTTTGGTGTCATGGAGTGAATTTTCAGGAATCTCATAAAGCAGTTATGGGTTTTATGGGAGTTTTGACTTTTTTGTGTGAACAAAAGTTATTGGTGTTTTACTGCCTCATTTCACTGCACTTATCCTAAAAGAATAAGTAAAACGCAAACAGCTTTTATTCACACAACTTATGATTATGGGGCAGATTTTCAATGAATAATCAATGCATTACTGCGGTTTCCAGGTATTCATTTAATCTGCAGTGAAATGAATGTATAGGTATATTCTTGCATGTATTTCCAATGAGCCTGGGTTGCTTTTTGTGTCAGTATTTTCTCTTTTTGTTTTAAGCTACTCCTCACAGGCCACATATTTTTTTAAATTCAGCTCTTTTCAGAGCAACGTGAAAACACATGAGCCGTGTCCAAAAGGTAAAAGGGTGGTGTTGCTACAATTTGTAGCAATATTTTCAGTATTACTTTGAGGTAATAAGTATATTACCTGGTTTCAAGTATAATTATTTTGAAGTGATGGTGCATAATGTAACTTTTTTCTGTGTACCACACAGACGTTATTAAAGAATTTGCTGATTTTCTATCTGAGTTAATACTGGCTGCAGATCAAGTCTTAATTGTTGGTGATTTTAATATCCATGTAGATAATGGATTCAAAACTCTACTGAAGTTAGACAACACATGACAGGACCAACTCATTATGGTAATCATACTTTAGATTTAATACTGTCACATGGAATGAATGTTAATTGCATTGGAATTCTGCAGCATAGCGAAGATATCTCAGATCATTATCTAGTCTTGTCTACTCAATTTAACTAAAGCTGCAAACTCAACTACTTTTACAAATATGGTACAGTGGGGAAAAAATGTATTTGATCCACTGCTGATTTTGTAAGTTTGCCCACTTACAAAGTAATGAAGGGTCTGTAATTTTTATGGTAGGTTTATTTTAACAGATAGAGACAGAATATCAACCAAAAAATCCAGAAAAAAATGTTAATGATCTTAAGGCAGTTGGGACCACAGTGACCAAGCAAACCATTGGTAACGCCGCAATGGACTGAAATCCTGCTGCGCTCGCAAGGTCCCCCTGCTCAAGAAGGCACATGTACAGGCCTGTTTAAAGTTTGCCAAAGAACATTTAAATGATTCAGAGAAGGCTTGGGAGAAAGTGCTGTGGTCAGATGAGAACAACATTGAGCTCTTTGGCATTAACTCGACTCTATGACCCCAAGAACACCATCCCTACAGTCAAGCACGGAGGTGGAAACATTATGCTTTGGGGCTGTTT
>NW_015555730.1:1851719-1852390 GCF_001515605.1 Sinocyclocheilus anshuiensis
GAAATGAATGGACAATGGAAAAGAGAAACAAAGAAATCAAACTAGGTGATAAGACTGCTGTCCACAGTCTTATCACCAAGATGGAAAACAAGAAATGAGAAATGCACAAAGACAGACTCTATGCACATGACACCAGAACGAGACAAACATATGCATACTCGAATGCAGAAGATTGTCTACTGAATGCACACATGTGGACAAAGAACGTCCACACTGAGAGAATGGACACAATGCAAGTGACAAAACTCCATTTGGGTTTATCTGTGAGTGTGATGCTTTGAAAAAAACAACCATTGTGTAGAGCACCCCAGAATAACTATGAATCGTGTGAAATTAATTTAACTAATCTTCACAATAATTTTACTAGGGTAATAGTGTCAGACAAGAGAACATGTATTACAACAACTCTAAATCACTTCTCCATTTTTATTGATAATAACCAGACATTCTGTCCAATTAATGATACTTCATTTTGTATGACCCCTGAATCAACCTGGTCTATAGGAAATCATCATTTTCCATATGTAAAAACCACCCAACAGGCAATGTCAGTAAAACCAGAGGAACAATTGGGCTTTGTGGAAGAAATTCCTGAATTTGATTTTGAATTACCAAAACTGGATGAGATGCTGATGTCATTAATGCAAAGGAAAGATAACCACATTGTTAAA
>NW_015555731.1:0-3840 GCF_001515605.1 Sinocyclocheilus anshuiensis
AATTTCTTAGTTTCCTGAGTAGACCTAAACGCTGTCTTGCTTTCTCGTGTATGTGGTCCACATTTTCCTGGAATGAGAGTTTGTCATCAATGATTGTACCTAAAATTTGAAACTTGCTCTACCTTTACACCTTTTATAGTAATTTGTTCATATGAGACACCAGCCGTACCGATCCTATTTTTGTTCCCACAGCATAGTTCCTTTGTCTTCTCAATATTCAATTGTAAGTGACTATCATCAAACCGCTGAGCAAGACTTTCAATATACTCAAAATAAGTTAAACTATTCATATCCAATTGGCAAGAAATTAAAACCAAATCATCAGCATATTTGATCAGGGTGAGATCATCCCGGTTACATTGTGATCAGGGGGAGATCATCCCTGTTATATTGAGGTTCATTAATATAGACAGAAAAAAGCAGAGGTGATAACACACATCCCTGTGGTAACCCTGAATTCAGGACTGTACAATCAGATGAGATTCCATTGACACAGACTTGTTGGGGTCTATTTCTTTAAAAAAAATTAATCCATAAAATCAACCAACTGCTTACACCTAAATCTTGCAGTATTTCTTTTCAAATTTGTTGTTGTGCAGTATTAAAGGCTGATGTAAAATCCATGAAAATAATTCTTACATGAGCATTTGTTTTATTCTAGGTGGTGTTGGGCCTTATGTAACAAGGTCAGAGAGGCATCCACCATGCTCCGATTGGGCATGTAAGCAAATTGTAATGGCTCTACAAAGCCTTTAATTTGTGACATCAATTATTTACATAATATACGCTCCATGCACTTGCACAGAATAGATTTGGGCGAAAGTCTTTAAGAGCTCTGGCCTGAGAAGTTTTAGGTACTGGAATATCAGTGGTGTTTTCCATGCTGCTGGTACAAAACCATCATCTAAAAAGACCTGAAACAACCTAGTACATACATGCCCAAGTTGTTCTGCACACTCTTTTAATACAATGCCCTTAAGGCCATCTGGACCGGTGGCTTTATGTGTTTTAATTCTACAGAGCACTTTGGTAACCTCCCTTACCTCTATTCTCATAGGTTTATTCACATTATTAACACCTATAGTATTGTCAAATCGTGAATAAAAAACATTTAAATTATTTACAAATGTATGGGGGTCATCATCAGCCAGTTGTTTTTGTTTCTGTTGTCTACCCATTATTATGTTTAGTCCCCTCCATGCATCTCTGACATTACCACTTGTAAATTTCTTCTCATCTTTCCCTTTATAATGTATTTGCGCCTCCTTTATCTTATGTTTGACTTCTTTATTTAGCTCTTTTACTTTGTGTCTCATTTTTTTAAAAAGCCATTCTCTTCTTATTTAAAGATTGTTTAAGATCTTTGTTAATCCAGGGTTTGTTGTTTGGAAATACTTTAACGTTTTTTGTTTGAACCACAGTCTCTGCACAAAAGTTAATATAACCGGTAATCATGTCATTCAACAATTAAAATCATTAAAAAACAAGTCCCAATCGGTGCTCTCAAAGCAGTCTCTAAGGTTTGCCACTGAATCTTTAGTCCATGACTGCACCTGCTGGATGACAGGTTTAGTCCTTTTTAACATCTGCCTGTATTTTGGAAGGAGATGGATGACGTTATGGTCTGAACGTCCTAGTGGTGGATGTAACCGTGACACATAAGTACTGTCCACATTACCAAAGCATTTATCTAAGGTTTTGTTCAGTCTCGTCGGACAAGTTATATACTGTTCCAAGTTTGGCAAAACCGCTGATATTTCAGTTAGTTATATACTGTTCCAAGTTCGGCAAAACCGCTGATATTTCACAGTTATTAAAATCTCCAAGGAGAAACACTGGATCGTCCGCTGAGTTACACAACGCCATGTTGTAGCTGGCAGCAATGCCCTCGGCTGCAAGTGAAGAATTTGGCCCAGGCACATAGACCAGAATAACAGTAATTTGTCCGAACTCTTGAGGGAAATAGTGTGGTCTGAATGAAACAGATAATAATTCGTAGTCGGCCTGAACAGTAGGTTCCACGTACCGTAGTATTAGTTGCCCAGCTGTCGTTGACAAACATACATAGTCCTGCTCCGATGGTTTTAAATGATTTCTGGCTGTCACGGTCCAGTCGAACTAACGAATATCCCTCGAGGTTTATGTCATCAACCTCCTCCGTTAGCCATGTTTCAGTAATGCAAAACAAGTTTGTTCTCTTGAAGTCTCAATTATATCTCATTAATGCTGCGAGTTCCGACATCTTGTTTTTAAGTGAGCGGGCATTAGTTCAAGTTATTGTGGGCAAAGGAAAACGGCTGCCTCGTCGTTTAAGTCGATTCTGAATTCCCCTCTAGTACCTCTCTTTCTCCTTTTCCTCTTCCTGTACGTTTTTTTTTTCCTGTACGTGTGGAGAGTAAATCATTTCAAGAGGAACATCACAAGGAGGACTCAGCGGAACTTTCATGTTTCATGTTAGACTTAGTAAATCCTCGCGGCTGTAAGTCATTTTACTCATTAGTCCGTTGTTTCTCAAACTTCCCAACTCCACTTCGGCTTCCAGTGCAATAACTCGATCGACGACGCATTTTAGACTCCAAATCCAAACCAAAATAAATGTAAAAATAATATCTCTAAAAATCTAAGAGTAAAATAGCATCAGAAATGAAATATAAGACAACTATAAGACAAAACAAACAAACTCAAACACGCCAGCGTCTGGGTCAGCACTTGCGCATGCGCCCCAGTTATAGGAAGAGATTTTAAGAAATTTAACATCACTTCCTCACCAGTGGATCCTCTGCAGTGAATGGGTGCCATCAGAATGAGAGTCCAAACAGCTGATGAAAAAATCTAAATAATAGAAAAGTAATCCACACCATTCCAGTCCATCAGTTAACATCTTGTGAAGCAAAAATCTGTACATTTGTAAGAAACAAATCCATATGGCATTACAGTGTTAAACCATTGCTTCTGGCCAAAATACAGGTCTAGAATCCATGATAATGTTTTCTCCAGTGAAAAAGTCCTTCCCCTGTTGTCTTCTCACATCAAAATCCACCAAAATATTTGTTCAGAACTGTTT
Organism: Sinocyclocheilus anshuiensis; assembly: GCF_001515605.1. Lineage (NCBI taxonomy): Eukaryota > Metazoa > Chordata > Actinopteri > Cypriniformes > Cyprinidae > Sinocyclocheilus > Sinocyclocheilus anshuiensis. The sequence goes on from NW_015555731.1 coordinate 3,065, forward strand.
TGGATTGTTTTTGCTTGTAAACGGTGCTTGATCTGTGCGTATTTCTCTTCTGATTCAGACGTGACGACTTTTTCACTGGAGAAAGTGACATTTTGCATAGAGTCGTATTTTAGCTGGGGGCAACGGTTTGAAATTATAAATGTCTTAAATATACAGGATTCATAGTGAGCAAGTGATGTCATGCTAAATTTCTTCAAATCTTTTCTAATGAGGAAATATACTCATCTACAGCTTGCCCTGAGGGTGAGTACATTTTTAGCAAATGTTTATGTTTTGGGTGAACTATTCGATTAAAGAGCATGGCACCATTGGTAAATTATTAGTTACTTTTTTTAAAATCACAATTATTTAGTGTTGCCTTGAATGAAACGACAATGAAGATACAATAATATAAATATAATACAATGAATGTAATTTTATTAGTGCTGTCAAACGATTAATCATGATTAATCGCATCCAAAATAAAAGTTTTTGTTTGCATAATATATGTGTGTTCCGTGTATATTTATTATGTATATATAAATACACACACATACAGTATATATTTTACAAATATTTACATGTATTTACATCTCTATATTTACATTCATATAATTTATATTATAACTAAATATATTTAATATATAAACATACCATATTTTCTGAAATATATACGTGCATGTGTGTGTATTTATATATACATAATAAATATACACAGCACACTTACATATATTATGTAAACGAAAACTTTTATATTGGATGCGATTAATCGCGATTAATCGTTTGACAGCACTAAA
>NW_015555731.1:10544-11522 GCF_001515605.1 Sinocyclocheilus anshuiensis
CAGTTGTTCTATAGAACGTGGGGCTAACCGGAGCTAAGCTAGGCTACTAAACTTTTGCTAAGCTATTTGCTAGCAGGGTGCTAGCATCTACACGTCGAGACTTTTAATTTGGTTAGTGGAAAGTGCGAACACTCGCGTCCCATACACTGCACAACCCTGAGTGTCTCCGTGAGCAAAAGCACAGATATCGCCAAGTCCCTCCCGTACACATCTCTCTCCATGACGGTGACAGCCACACTTTTTATAACAAGGCAGTAAATGAACCAAACCCACCCGAACTAACTTGAGCATAAACACACATAACATTGCTAACGCAAAAACCCAACCATCTTGCTTAATTAACACATAAATCAACTCTAAACAAATACCCATAATGCACCTGGCTGCTAGTGCTGACTGCCGGGTCCTTACATAACCCCCACCCAAGAGGGTTAGTGCCCCCACAAGCCTAGTCTCCCACAACAAAATCCAGCAAATGTCCTGGCCGGCGTCGAACACGCTTCGGCCTCCCTGATGTTCTACCCCCAGCACCAGGTTCAGCCCTGAGTCCGTCATTGTCCGTCTCGGCGCTGGGAGTGGATGGTGGGGAGCCGCCCTGGCTTCCACCAGTCTTTTGCTCTGGGGCCAGTGGGTGGTACGGTGCCAACCGATCCTTATGAAGCACCACCCGTCTACCCCGTCCAGGCATTCGGACCCGGAAGACCACCTCCGAAATTTGGTCCAGAATCTCCCCGGGTCCCTGCCAATGATGAGTCAGTTTGGGTGACAACCCCCGCTTCCTCTGGGGGCAGAACACCCACACTTGACAACCCCCGCTTCCTCTGGGAGCAGAACACACACACTCTGTCCCCTGGCCCAAGGGTAGGCCCGTGGGCCTGGGCATCGTATGCACGCTTCTGGCGGGCTCCAGCATCCTCTAGAGCCTCCCTGGCCAGTTGATGGACCAGTTCTGGCCCACCAGCAATCTTCGGCTCGGGG
>NW_015555731.1:11800-20430 GCF_001515605.1 Sinocyclocheilus anshuiensis
TCGCTTTGAGGGTGAGAGGAGTGGTTCTTGTTTTCTTCACCCCCAGCCGCTGGCACACCTCACTGAACAACCGGCTTTCAAAGTTCCGCCCCTGGTCACTATGAAGCTCGTCCGGCACCCCGAACCGGGCGAACATCTCGTCCACTAGTCGCTGCGCCAACGTGGAAGCACTCTGATCCGGCACCGCATGTGCCTCTTGCCACTTCGTAAAATAGTCCATAGCAACCAGGACAAAGCGGTTGCCGGCCTCTGTGATGGGGAACGGACCCAAGATGTCCACCCCGATCCTCTCCATGGGCGCCCCGACTAGGTACTGCTGCAACTGCGCGTGAGAGCGTCGGCTGGGTCCCTTCTGTGCCGTGCAGACATCACAGCAGTGAACGTGCAGCTCTGCATCCTGCCGACACCCTGGCCAGTAGAACCGCTGACGCAGCCGCCGCACTGTCTTGGAGTTCCCGAAATGGCCGGCTCCAGCTGCCCCATGAACTCAACGGAGGACCTCCGGCCGCAGAGCGTGGGGAACCCCATGAACCCAACGGAGGACCTCCGGCCGCAGAGCGTGGGGAATCAGGAGTTGCAGACGGTCGATTCCCCCCCCGGTGCCTGCCACCGCCTGTAGATTGTCATCGTGGAGCTACAGGTTGCTTCACTGACAATGAAGGGACTTGATCTCGAGCCCCTAGGAGGACACGGCTGGCCAGTCCGGCCGGGTTCGGGCCTCCAGCCAGCCAGACAGTCTGTGGGGGCGCAAGCGAATGGGGGCAGCGGGGCCAGTGTCAATGTGATGCTGCACCAAAGCTGTCCTGGTACAGTCCTCCTCTCGGGCTGCAAAAATGTCTACAAAGTCTCTCAATAGGCGTTGTAACTGCTCCTGCTGCGGAACGCTCAAATGCTCACCGCTTCGCCGCCCCAACTCCTCAACAGCAGCAACAGTCTCAGGTGACAGGGAGGTGAATGGAGCTTGCGGTGGTAGCAGCTGGGATGCGCTGGTCTGCCAATGGAGCGTGCGGTGGTAGCGGCTGGGATGCACTGATCTGAGCTGCAATACTCCCCCGCGGCTCCCCCTGAGTCTCTGCAGTTCTCGTGCGGCGGCTGGGGGCCGGCAAGCACTGGTGTCTAGGCGGTGGCTGCGGGGCGGCGGCCTCTCCATGACGGCTCCGGCCCGACCGGAGAGGCACGGTCTCGTTACCGAGGCAGAGGGCGGCCCCCGGCACGTCGACACGTGCTCCCCAGTGGGCCAACAAGTCCAAGCCAACAATGCACTCATCTCTGATGTCGGCGAGCCAGAACTCGTGGCTCGTCTGGCTCGTCCCCACCACCACAGACATCAGCTTTTTCCCAGGCATTACTGTCCTTTCACCCGTGACGGTGAGCAGTTCGGTATTGGTGGGGGTCCAGTCCTCCGGAAGAGGACCGGCTGTCCCTGACAACAGTCCTTTTCGTAGCAAGCAGTCGTTGTGGAGGGGTGCCGGAGAATGGGGTGAGGGTCCCCTCACTGCCTCACTCCAAGGTCGTTTCACGGGGGTGACGTTGCCCGGGGCCTGGGGCACGGGGCAGGGCAGTCCCTGGCGAAGTGCCCCGGTTCTCCGCAGCGGAAGCAGCGGTCTAGTCTCGACCTCCGCCGAGGGGTCACCGCTGGTTGGGCCCGGCTGACCTCCTCCTCCTCAGGCTGGACCCCGTCCACCTCTCGTTCGGCTGCCTTCGTCAGCTGGCGCTGGAGCGGAGATCGACCTGTCGCCGGCCCAGCCTGCAGCACCTCCTCAGCTCGCTCGGCCTCTCTCAGCGCCTCACTCAGATCTCGGGGTGACAACAGGCGGACATGCTGGCAGAGCCGCTCAGGTGTAAGGCCTCGCAGGAAAGCGTGGAGGCTCAGCTCTTCCCTCGCTGTGGCAGGGAAGGTAGGGTAACCCTTCCGGGCGTAGACCCGGATGTCAGCGTGAATGCGCCCACACTCTCTCCTTCACGTCGACGTCGGTTAGTCAGCTCCGCCCTGCTCTGCTCTGCGGAGGTTTGCTGCCCAAAGCGGCAGTTCAGAGCGCGGTGAGGGCCTGGAGATCACTTCTTCAAGGGACAGATCAATGAGGACCTGAAGTGCAGGACCCTCCAAGGCGAGGGCCAAGTGAGTCGCGGTATCCTCGCGGCTCCATCCATCGTGTAGAGCGGCCAGGTCGACCTGCGCCAGGTAGGGCTGAAGTGCAGGACCCTCCAAGGCGAGGGCCAAGTGAGTCGCGGTATCCTCGCGGCTCCATCCATCGTGGAGAGCGGCCAGGTCGACCTGTGCCAGGTAGGGCTCCAGGGGCGTCAACCCGTTGTATCGTGGCAGCTTAGTGGGCGATCGTGTTAGGAGGCCCGGCCGGCCATTGATTTGGAGTGTCTGTGTGCTGGCCGGAGGTTCGTTCGGCCCGCGACCTGGAGAGCGGTACACTGTCCGGGGAACGCTGGCGCCGTCAGGCCGGTGCGGAGCTCTGTTCCTCCGCGTCATCCTGCTCGTCAGGCACTCTAGCATGATGCAGTTCTCTCGGATGGCACGCTCTAATTCCCCTATGCTTTGCTCCATAACAGCATCTTCTAAACGGTTTTGATTCCACTTCTGAGACCACTGTAACAACTGGCGGTTGTTTTGAAGAACGTGGGGCTGACCGGAGCTAAGCTAGGCTAAACTGTAAACTTCTAAACTGTTGCTAAGCTAGTTGCTAACAGGGTGCTAGCATCTACACGTCGGGACTTTTAATTTGGCTAGCGGAAAGTGCGAGCACTCGCGTCTCATACACCGCACGACCCTGAGTGTCTCTCTGAGCAGAAGCACAGTCAGAACGAACCAGCAGGAGGCAGTACCGTCTTCCTTCTCCTTTTATTGTGAACATAGAATAGGAACTTACACAGGGCAGGCCATATCGCCAAGTCACTCCCCTACACATCTCTCTCCATGACGGTGACAGCCACACTTTTACATAACAGGGCAGTAAAATGAACCAAACCCACCCGAACTAACTTGAACATACACACATAACATTGCTAATGCAAAAACCCAACCATCTTGCTTAACACATAAATCAACTCTAAACAAATACCCATAATGCACCTGGCTGCTAGCACTGACTGCCGGGTCATTACAGTAGGTTACATTATTGCTTATATTTATTCATTTCAGGTGAACCCAGTGGCTTTTTACTATTCGAGGGTCACATGGTTGTGAATTTATACCTCAACTTTGTGGCTGGATTTGCAGTCTTATAACAACTTCAGTCTGGCGTCCCGGGAGCAGGCATCTTTTGCACTTGAATTTTTTCAAAGATAACATGTTTTACTTGAGTAATTTCATTTGGGAAAAAGGTTACTTATTTATAGTTTAAGTACTGGTAAATGTTGATTGTATAAGTGGCATTTTTACATTTATTTTATTGAGCTAGTTTCATTCAATACTGAACTTTATTCTAAAGCTTCTGCTTGTTTTTATGTGCAGATGTTTTGTTGGAATCACAACACTCACTGGATACAAGACAGATACATAGAGGCAAAACAAGTGGAAAGGTCTCAGCGAAAAGGAACAACCCTCATGTGTGTGCTCATCTCAGAAAGTTGATGGACTTTCAGTATGTATTTATTAAATTGTATTTTGCAGGAATATTCTTAATTTAATAGAGCATAAACACAAACAACAGCATTTGTGGTATAATGTTGATTCCAGCATTTTATTTTAATCCTTTTCTTTTAAAAAACAAAAACAAACTTTTAGCTTATACTCACTTCTTCTGTAGGTGAATCTGGATCACGAATGATTCGCACAAACAAACGCATTTAGGTAGATCGGGGCACATTCCCTTCAGAAACAAACGCAATCCACCGTGTCTTCAGCAGCTCAGATGTCGGGAGTAAATGACAACTGCTATGTTCATTACATCCAACAAAAAAAAACACCTCAATCGCTTAGGAGTCTTGTCTACATCTGCTCCAGCAGTGAAACAATGGCGGACTGATGACAGCTCAGTCAGGGCGGGTCTAAGGTAAGACACCAGTCCAGTCTGTGCTGAAACGCTACTGTCAATCAAACTATCGTGGGAGGGCTTGTATAGCTGACATGAACACTAAGTGTTAATTTAATCCGTCTCATTTATGTATGAGTGGCAAATATGAATTACATTAAGTTTAAGTTAAAGCCAAGACCATGTGTATTTTCGGCCATTTTTCCTCTTTTGGCTGCCAAAACGTCAGTGAATCCCTTAACCTGTCCTGTATAAATATACACAGAACAGTTATAGTTACGGGTTAACTTATTATTGGTTAAATGATTGAGTTTGAAATGGAAATTGTCTCACCTTTGCAATCAGCCATATATTCCGATGAATGTTAAACATTGGTAAAGCATCTATCTGCAAGGACTTAAATAAATGAAATGTGATGCAAGTAGAGCAGACAATTTAACTGAAGAGGTGAATTTACCAGTCATCTTCTCTAATCAGTAGGTAATCAGATAACCATATAGTTTTAATCTATGATTTGTACATTTTATAGAACCCACATGCAAACACAGAACGTTTTCCTAACCTTCCCATACAGTTATTCCCATTAGTTTTTTTTGGGAACCAAAAAGAGATCATTCTAAGTCCCATTTTTTTTAAAAGTTTATTTACAACCTATATAGAACAGTCCCAGAACATTCCCTGCAGGTTATTTTAGGTTTTAGTTTTGTAACCATGTTACGCTGAAATGTGTAATTTTTCATAATATATATTTTACAGAACTACAGTTTTTTTTTGATAAATCTGTACTCCGATAAAGGCAATTTTACAGCTAAAACTGTTACACGTATGAAAAAGCACAAATCATGAATTTGTGGGTTGTTTGGAACTTCCCATGCGCCTCTGTGCTGCCCATGCTACTCCAGCTTTCCCATATTTCACACAAAGCCTCAAATTAACTTAAATTAGCGGTCATTTTGTTTTACTGACCGACTAACGATAGTTTTTAATCTAGGTCTTAGAATAATTACTTACACTTCACTGTAAAATGTAACGAGTTGATTTTACTTAGGACAAATAAGGAAACCAATTGCCTTAATTAAGCTGAACTAAAGCAACAACTGAACTGTTTTTTTTTTTGTTTTTTAAAGTAGTTTGTACCAAACAGTGTCCTGCAAAGTTTAGCTCGAACCCCAATTAAACCAAAGACTATAGAATACCCTAAAACTGCCTTAAAGGGACTTTGATTAAACACACCTAAACCAGCTAATCAAGCTCTCACTAGGCTTACTAGAAACTTCCCAGCAGGTGTGTTGAGGCAAGTGGGAGCTAAACTCTGCAGGACACCAGCCCTCCAGGACCAAGTTTGGATCATAAGCACAAACAAACACCTTTTTGTAATTACAGTTTACACTAAAGAAAATAACTCGATTTTAGTGAAAATAACTTTTTGTTTTTTTGTAGCACCTCAACTCACATTTAGTAAACAATGTCCCTAGATTAACTCAGCTGTTATACAAGCTATTATGACACTAATGGCAAATTACAATTAATCTTTGTAACACAAAAAAATGCTGGGTTGTTTCAACCCAAACTTGGATAACATATGGACAAACCCAACCGTTGGGTTAAATATGTAATTAACAATGAAACCCATCAAACCCAAGTGCAGCTTTATTAAATCCAAAATAAACAACGACTTGGCTTGAAAACATTAACTTAAACATGAACAACTCACCAACAGTAGCCACGGACAGCTAGACCAAAGACGTCACATGAGGGCTTTATATACAAAGACGCTAATCACTAACAAAAGACACCTGTGACCAATGAGAACAAAAGTTGCTCGAGATGCAGCGGCGCTGCGCAGACCGATCGGCGTATGACATCATAATTCCGCGAGAGCAATTCTAAAACATAATAGGCTTGTTTGAGATGCGCCTCGTCTCGCCTGAAATGAAGGCGAGAGCAGGCGGCTGCAGTGAGGGGAGGAGTGAAATAAGCGCAGGCAATGTTTTTAGAACATTAAAAGCTTTTTTACTGTAGTCGCAATGTTATATTAGGTGCGTTCGACTTGAAGCACCGCTACAGACGGAGATCAACGAGAGTAGCCGCTTGCAGTCGGGGGCGGAGTTGAAAACGGAGCCGTCAAGCCGGACACTTTCTGCTCCCGTTCACTCCGGAAAGGCCCAGCTGAGAGACAACAGTAAGTTTAGAAATTGACATGATGTAACACTTTTTATATACTGCTTAATACAGCGCCATCTATTCAAGAATAAATTTTTGCCCCACATGCACAACAAGTCATTTAGACATTTGCAGCAGTTATTTTTTTTACACATACAGATTGGTTCTATGCAGTCAATCCGTTTTGCAGTTCTTTAAACTGTTGTTTTCGCTTGCAAATCACTGTTCACAGGCTTGCAGTGCTTTTGACCGTCTTTTGGCGAAAAAAACGTGCCAAAAGTGTAAGCACGGAAAAATGGAAGTCAGAAGCATGCAGATCATATTTATTTTGCGTTAGCATGAAGCTGCAGTTTCACAATACATGAATTACACTTACGAGTAACAGTAAAATGCTGCAAATATTTTTTTCTTGCGCTTGAAACACGATTTACACCTTTACAAAGCTTCTCTTGCGCATGCAAATTTAATTTACGTTTACAGTCTTATGTACACTTCCACAAATACTACCCTGCGTATGCAAATCTTTTTGACGTCATTCTACCTTCATACTAATCCTGTGCGAATAGGGCTAAAGACATAAAATATGAGCCTTTATAGACATAGTGTTTTTGCGTAAAGAAAACACCGTACTTGTTCAAACAACAAGATCTTTATTTACCCTTGCAAGACTTAGTTCAGCTGCTGTGGAACTTCAGTTCATTCAGTCCAGATAGAGGGAGTGGAGTTATGAGATTTTACTGACAGTCGAAGCGGATCCAACAAGATTTAGGCACAAGCTCTTTTTATTAACTCCCACTGACTAAATATTTGTAAAACAGAAAGACAGATGTAAAGGGTGACCAATAGCATTGATTTATTGAAGATTAAAAAAAAAAACACCGCCACCAAAAAAGGGGCACTTTGGAGGGTAAGGGAAAAAATGGCATGTGCTCAGCACAGGTTGAGCCCTAACTGTGCACATGCCTGCTTACATTTCAGGCGAGGCGCATCTCAAACGATCACAGTAGAAGGAGCTCAAGTGCAACAGCAGATGCTAGTGTTGAAGTGGACCGGTATTTATCGGAAGTGAATCTCACAAGATCTGAGGATCCACTAGTACATTGGGCTCAACAGAAGCATCAGTATCCTCACTTATACCAGCATTGGCATTTTTATGTTTTATTTATAAACCCCAACACACTTCAAAAACTTATGTTCCTCAATAAAAATCAATAATATTCCTTCCTTCACCCACCCCAAACTGCTGTGTTACTGTTGAAGAGTTCAGATGCAAAAGCCTTAAGTGCCATTTGAAATTTGAACATTTTTGAATGAACATGTTTATTCATAAGGGTACATAAGGTTAAAATTACATTTTTTATCAGGCTCCTATGTAGGTTCAGTAATTTCACTTTAATGGCAATGAATATGTTGCCATCAAAGTGAAATGACTGAACATAAACGGTCGCTGTGATTTTGCCAAGTAAGACATGTTCCTGGATCAACATCTTTTGTTGATCCTGGATCAACATAACTGTCCAAAATTATAGATTTAACCCAATCCCTACCCCTAAACCTAACCCTACCCATAATTTATTCCTAAAAAGAGTGTGAAATGATAGCTGATTAACAAGGGTGTAGAAGCACCTAACCCTGATCGTAAGCCGAAAACAGATATTTCCTGAAAAGTTATCCCTCAATTCTGATTGGTTGATAGGAATGTTGTTCCAGGATTAACAAGGATGTTGATCCAGGAACATGTTGAACTTGGTGAAATCACGGTCACCGAACATAAACATAGGAGGCAGAGAAAAATGCTCATTTTAGAAGAAAATTTCAGACGGCGTTTAGAGGCTTTTGCATCTGAACTCTTAAGTTTGCTCCACTGTTATCCCGTCACATAAGCACTACACTGCACTAAAACTAGTAACAGTTCACTGAACAAAAAACAGTAACAGTAATAATTTTCCCACCCCAGACTGCTCTGTTGCAGTTTGCTGTATTACACCTCCTCCCACTGTTTCACTTTTGTTGTTCATAATGTCACTGTCCTGACAATTAATGAATAATTAATTAACTTTGTGTGTGACCATTGTCTCTGAACAAGTAAAATCAGACAGAGAAAGATAAATATTTATTTTATACCCAGACAATGGACAAATGTCTGCTCAGGCAACCCGGTATCACGCCAAAATGTGTAATAGACACGTTGGACCACTCAATGATACATGTGAGTGTCACGCTTCGCCTCCTCTAAACGCGAAAATGACATGTATGTATGAAGCTGGAGTTACCACTTGAGCACCAGCAGGACCGATAATTTCCCCAATGCCAACAACTCCACACGAACCAAAGACAAGCGATATAGTGCGTTAAAAGATGGATTTAGATGACTTCAAGACGCATACAGGTAGGGTTTCCACCAGGGGCGTAGCCATAATTTCAGAAGTGAGGGGGACAGAAATGTTATATACATATATATATATATATATACATACACACACA
>NW_015555731.1:20569-23688 GCF_001515605.1 Sinocyclocheilus anshuiensis
ATAGCTGGACGCTTTTGTCCATATTAGGAATTTCCTCATATGACTTTCTGCGAGAGAGCGCCTCCGGCTTCGAGTATGAATTAAACATACACTGCGCGGAATGTTTAGCGCTCCGTGATGTTCATCTCGCCTTATTCTGGGTCCGAATAAAACATCAGATCATGCACAGACTATCCTGTCTCTTTGAATTTAAATCTATATTTATTCACACCGGCTCTTGAAAACCTCTATGCGAACACACTTGCTCGAAAAAGTGCGGGGGATGAATTTACATGATATTAAAAGTGGGGGGGATGGGGCGTCCCCCGCGTAATCTACGCCCCTGGTTTCCACCCGTCTCATAAAATAGTCGATTGTCCCGTATTTATGAATGAAAGTATTAATTTGATATTTGCCTGTCGTGGGAAAGGGATCATGTAAAAAGTCCACACATTTACCATATTTTTTTACCATAGTAACTGACGCTCGACCATGTCATGTGTAGTCAATCCCTTACAAAAATTAACCATGGTTTTATTGCAGTAAAATAACCAAGTTTTTTTTTTTTTATTATTTATTTATTTGGCATATTGATTGCCATTTGTATAACCACAGTTTTATTACAAACACCATGGTTAAACTATGGTTAGTGTAGCAAAACCATGGTTAATTTGTGGTTACCATGGTTAAACTATAGCAACCATGGTTTTTTTGATTAATTTGTAGACATGAAAAAATACTATAGTAAATTATAGTAAATACTAGTGTTTTTGAACCATGCTATAGTAAAGTTCTTGAATTAATTTGTTGTGGTAATTCTATAGTTTCTGTGGTAATATAACAATTATAGTAATATAAACAAATTACTTTACCCAATACTGTACTAAGTTTTCTACAACGACCAAATTACTTGACCCAATACTGTACTAAGTTTTCTACAACGACAAGGTGTATTATACTACAATACACTACAGTTTACTGTAGTAAAAACTAGGGCTGCACGATTTGGAGAAAAAAATGTCATTGCGATTTTTCTGATCAAAACTGCGATTTGCGATTTAAAATGCAATTTATTACTATTTCATAAAAGAGCTACAGGTTTGTTGTGGTGGTTTTAACAGCACCAAAGACATACCAAGTATTTTTTTCTGATCAAAACTGCGATTTGCGATTTAAAATGCGATTTATTACTATTTCATAAAAGAGCTACAGGTTTGTTGTGGTGGTTTTAACAGCACCAAAGAAATACCAAGTATTATCACAAACTATGCTACTGTTTATTTAAAACCATTGTGGCCATTTTTTTTTTATAAAGCTGTCATGATGCAAACATCTGTCATAACAAATTAAAAAATAACTACAGTATCTTAATTAAAGTTAAATTAACAATTATATATAAAATATTTTACGTTTTACGTTTAAGAACCCAAACACACTGTAAACAATTCTACATCAGTAAAACACTGACCATCACCTACCTTAAGGTTGATTTTCAGTATCTTAAATTTTTTTTAATGGCTAAAGTCTGATAACACTGTATTCAGCACAAACTGGGCTACAATAATTTGTGAGCAGCATGAAAGAACATGTTTGTGTTTTTGAGAAAAAAATGCCTATGCATGGTTTGTGAAAAACAATTTTTTTAAGTCACTGAAATAAGGCCATAAAACACATACAGAACGTTTGTTCACAAGACTTTTGAGAATGTGGTAGACTAGAGTTTTTGCTACAAAATGATGTGAAAATTATCCTGTTCACTTATTTCCAGAAACAAAAAGTAGCCGTGATGAACTCTTCACGGTTGTTTACGCGGAGGCGATGTGGGCGTTTACATGCGCGAGAGTCTCACGTGGATGTTTAGAATCTGAATAGTGTGATCTGCTCGTGGGCGTGACCGCATTAGATAATGAGTTGAGACAGGAAAACTGGACATCGGGTATGTTTCATACGGATTACTTTAACAGAGAATATTTGTTTTGGACGCACAATAACCACAATGCTTGCCACACCTTTAATACCTTTTTGTGAAGTGATTGTAATTCAATATTTCTGTCTTGCAGTTACGTCAGATCACATACTCCACAACAACCTGTAATCCAGTAGCTCTTTTAAGAAGCCATCTCTTATAAAAGTTCTCTCTCTCTCTCTAGCTCTCTCTCTCTCTGCTTTTCCTTTCCTATTTTTCCGAACTGTAATCCACGATTCATTTGGGTTGCAATTTTGTTTTCACCCCGGGTTGGTGGTGTTTTTTAAGAGTTTTGAGATAATACCAGGGAGAATTTTCCGATTAGATGTTACTTTAGGTGACAACATTTTTTCCCTGTTTAATGTATATGCATTGTACATGGTGTTGGATAATAAAGCATGGTGAATATTCTGTATTAAGGATGGTGTTTGGTAAATACACCATTTAATTTTGTAAACAATACATATAATTACTATGATTGTTTTAAGACATGAACATTTGGTTATATTAATGACTCCATTACATGAAGGGAATGCTGAAAGCTGCATTAGAAGAGACTGAATGGACTATATTGCTACAGACACTACATGCAAAACTGAGAGTGATGTACCAGGCAAAGACCATGAATCCTGTACTGTATAAGCAAGATGAGCATGCACATTACTGATGTTTAGCACCTGAGGAGGACAAAGATGAGATATTTTTGACACAGAGATACAAATGAGGTCTTTTATATTATGATTCTTTGCATTGCATGAATTGTATGGCTTTTGCACCATAAACTACACACTGTCTGTACCTTGTCTTACTGAATGTCACATTGACTTTGAGTGATAGTACAATGAAGTGTCACAGTATGTATTGGTTTAAATTGGTGTCTTTGTTTACTGTCAACACTGTATTCTTGCTCATGATCTAATGAAATAAATGGAGCCCATTCCAAATAGGCACTGATGTAGATTTTTTTGGGTCTATTCTTATTCTAAGATAACTATGACTTGCAACTTACATATTGGCAAGTTGTTGAAAAGACAATCTAAAAAATTTGACTCAGCACAGTTTGTTGTGAATGATGAGAATAGATCGGTGTATGTTTTACTGCCCTTCCATCCCCACACTCTAAAAATGCTGGGTTAAATATAACCCAGCGCTGGGTTAAAAAGGGACAAACCCA
>NW_015555731.1:25940-29624 GCF_001515605.1 Sinocyclocheilus anshuiensis
GTCAAAACAACCCAATAGCTGGGTTTGTCCCTTTTTAACCCAGCATTTTTTAGAGTGCAGGGGCCCAGTAGAGTCCCCTGGAAGAGCAAAAAAATGTAACATTTCAAATGGCTGTAAATCAAAGTCTGATTATAGTTTTAAAGAGAAAATTGGCAGGACGACTACTTATGCTATGTTAATTAAATAATGTTGGACAGAGTTTTCAAACATATATGGAAAGGTGGTATAAAGGTGTTTAAAAAAAGTGCTCTTAGTAAAATACCAAATTTCAGCCTGCCTCTTAAATATGTCATAAATGTTTGCACAATGAACATGTTTAGATGACCCTTTGTTCAAAAAAGAAAGCCTCTGCCATTCAAACGCGAAAAACGGCGCTGGTATTTGTAGTTTAATAAGGTTATGCTCAGGGTTAGGGTTACGATCTTGGTAAAATGGTAATTTCTCACGACATAGCAACATTGCATTGTTAACTGAATGTATTACTGACGTAATAATAACAGCAAAACGTACTTTACAGCGTTAAGCTTTTTTTAAAATTTGGGTTAAAAGATAGTCCAATCACAGCGAGATCTGCGAGTGCCAAGGGAACTTCAAAGCCAATGGCAACCTAGTTGAGAAGAAGCGTCACACTTACTTGTCCATATATGGCCATTTATGACAGGATCCTCCAGGTTCTTGTGGTGAATGGACAGATAATCAGTTAAAGATTTATTTGTCTCCACTCAATATAAAACTGCAACAACAGATTGCATCATGTGGTTAACCTGATGCAGCAATAGATTTGTTGATTACAGTGATTTTTTTTTTTTTCAAACAAGGGTGTAATGGTTCCCATTGCATATTAATGTACAATATTTAAACTTAAAAAATGTGCATATACCTCTGATAATTATTCAAACATGCAGTATTTTTCTACTATTCAATCTTGCTTCTGTAACATTTACAGTGTACTTATAGTGTATTAAAGGTACAATTAATAACTTTTATGTTTCCTGGAAAAGGACCCTACAAACTTGCCATTCTTAGCTCTGCCAGTTGAACCACATGAATATTAAACACACACACACACACACACACACACACACACACACACCGGATTTCCCAAAGTTTATTGATATGTCAAACTTTTCCAAGACAAACAACAAATCAAAAACAAAAAAAGCAGTTATAGGGAAATATAACAACTTAAAACAATGACTGATTGATAAAGTAATTAATGGGTACATGGAAATAAATATGTAACTAAGAAATATGCAATAAAAACCCCTTAAAAACATTGTTTAATATTCAAAAATAAAAAGAGAATTTGTTTACAGAACATGACATAAGATGCCAAATAATATTTTACACACACACACACACACACACACACACACACACACCGGATTTCCCAAAGTTTATTGATATGTCAAACTTTTCCAAGACAAACAACAAATCAAAAACAAAAAAAGCAGTTATAGGGAAATATAACAACTTAAAACAATGACTGATTGATAAAGTAATTAATGGGTACATGGAAATAAATATGTAACTAAGAAATATGCAATAAAAACCCCTTAAAAACATTGTTTAATATTCAAAAATAAAAAGAGAATTTGTTTACAGAACATGACATAAGATGCCAAATAATATTTTACAAACCGGGAGTTTTGATGCTCCAGCTGAAAAAAATATTATTTTCTATTTTCTTCCCTTTAATGAACAAATAGTCAAAAAATGATTAAGAACAATATTTTAATATTTTACAATTATTATTCTCCTGTAATCATTGTTTGTGACTAAATGCTGGACCAATTAAAATGGTTAACAATTATAATTTTCATCAAGAATATATATATATAGACAGGAGTGCTCACAGTAGAGATGGGAGTGGGAGTGTTGACTGTAAAGGAGGCATTAAAACAAGCAGACATGCTAAGACTGGAAGTTGGCAGTAAAGGACTGAGAGCAGATGTGCCACACAAGAGAGAGAGAGAGATGTGGAAGCTTTTGGGCGGGCTGATATTGTGGAGAGCTGATGGAGAATGATTAAGTAATCTGTGAGAAATCCTGCAAGACAGGAACAAAAAGAATTTATCACATGATGAACAACAAAAACATTGACAACAACAAATGGCAGACAACAACATAACTGCATCGTGTATAACAGTAAACAGAATCTTAGCATCTGTTGGTGTGGATGCTAAAATAGGTCTCATTATAGTTATTGCTCTTGGTGTGACCAGCTTTAAGTGATCTGATTTGGCCAAATTATTTGGAAGATCTGATTTGTCACGTGACAAGTTAAACTAGCATTTCCAGACTCTTGCTTCTTAGACAGATCAACACGGACAGAAAGGCAGACTGTGAGGTGTGGACAGATATCATGTACTGTTGGACCGGGAAGACGCTGTGCCAGTTTGTAAAGATTAATAAAGAATACAATGGACTTAATATAAACTTTATGATATAAACACTCTGACTACTTACAACGGGCACAATCTGCATGAGAGCTGAGGCAATGGCCAATGTCAGCAGTAGGAGTAAAAGTCATAGAATATTTAGACAATATCATATGAATTTGCTGACTTGGTAAATTGTATGAATTATTACTACTTCAACATGACACTTTTCTGGGGGTTCTTCCTGATGGGGCCGTGGGATATGTAAAGCAAAGTTTAAGAAACATCAAATGCTGTGCAAATGTAACTGCAGTACAGTTCAGCCAAGGTGCTCAGATCAACACAGACGTACCATTGGAAGTGTTTGCCTTTGCAGCTTTTGGTCTTCTCCATAAATGCTCAAGATGCTCAAATTCAAATCCCATGACAGGCCTTCCTTTGGTCTTCCTTTTCAGCTGAAACAAAGAGAAATATATACATGTTGAGACATCTGTGACCAAAATATTTGATAGGAAGGACTATAAGGAAAGTTTTTATTAACCATAAAATAAGGATGCGTTCATTAAGGCAAATTGGTTACAACTAAAAGTGTTAAACAAAACCTGTGAAGGGTTGAACCTTTGAAGGACTTGTTCAGCCTCCTTGGCAGCTTCTTCAAGATCAGCATTGGGAGCTTCGAGTTCAAATTCCCTGTTAATTCTAGCAGCTTTCTGAAAGAATTGGTCAAAATTTGATTCTGAGTTTTAAAAACATGCCATGATGAACCACAGAAAGAGAGGCTACTATGTGTAAATTAATTACGGATTAGTTTGGAAAAATAGGAAAGGAAAAGCTGAGAGAGAGAGAGAGAGAGAGAAGAGAGATTTAACAAGCACTTTATTACTCTATAAAACCTACATCACATTATATTACTGACAAAAAATCCTTAAAATAAAAAGAAATTAATAATAATTGCTTTAAAAATTCACAACAAGCTGATCATCTTGAACTGTACATAGTACCTCATTAATACTCCATACATCACAAAAAAACACAACATTATTTGTAAGTCTATAACCGGGAAGACGCTGTGCCAGTTTGTAAAGATTAATAAAGAATACAATGGACTTAATATAAACTTTATGATATAAACACTCTGACTACTTACAACGGGCACAATCTGCATGAGAGCTGAGGCAATGGCCAATGTCAGCAGTAGGAGTAAAAGTCATAGAATATTTAGACAATATCATATGAATTTGCTGACTTGGTAAATTGTATGAATTATTACTACTTCGACATGACACTTTTCTGTTGCCTTAGT